>NC_056729.1:1773939538-1774239538 GCF_019279795.1 Protopterus annectens
ATATACATGCATGTCAGTGAAAGTGAGAAGTGAGCCATTATTTTGCACTCAGCAAGCAGCTCTTTTTCTATTTACCGAGTGTAAAAGAAAAAAAAGAAAATAAAGCATGTGTGAGAGACCATATGTGTGTATGAGAGGAAGAGAGAGAAACAGCACTCAATCAAGTGTATGTGTGTGTGTGTGTGTGTGTGTGTGTGTGTGTGTGTGTGTGTGTGTACATATATATGTGTGTGTGTGTGTGTGTGTGTGTGTGTACATATATGTGTGTGTGTGTGTTTACACATATGTGTGTGTGTGTGTGTGTGTGTGTGTGTGTGTGTGTGTGTGTGTGTGTGTGTGTGTGTACATATATGTGTGTGTGTGTGTGTGTGTGTGTGTGTGTGTGTGTGTGTGTGTGTGTGTGTGTGTGTGTGTGTGTGTGTGAGAGAGAGAGTGAGTGAGTGAAATGTGAAAGTGTATCAACAATCCCCTGGCAGCATGTGTGAGACAGAGTGAAGACAGAATGATCTCTGTTAGCCCTTAGAGAACGCGCACTGTAAAATTGTTGTTTTACTTACTTATGTATTTTTTTAAGTACTGTTTTATTCTTTTTAATATATTTTTGATGTAAAATGCTTTCTCCAACACCATTAACATATACTACAGCAAGTATGAAACACTAGGCAGAGGAACTATTTTACATCAAAAATATATTAAAAAAATAAAATAGATCTTAAAAAATACATAAGGAAGTAAAGCACAACAATTTTACAGAGCCCATTCTCCAAGTTACATTCATTACATTCATGTGGTATTTAAATACACACTATGAACCTTGTAGATACATTTCACTAATGTGTCATTTGAATATGTACCACTTATTACGTCTATGATTGTAATATTTTCACTATTGTTTTATTATCAGTTTTAATCATTGTAAGAGTACTGCTCGATTTTATTTTGTTTTTTCTCTGTTATGTGTATTAATAGTTTCTTTCTCTGTAATTGTGTGGAGCTTTCCTCCCCAGGCCTCCCCTGAAAATGGACTCTTTCCAGGCCCTGTGGACTTTCCTGGTTAACAAATGCAATAAATAAATAATAAATAAAGAAATAAGTGTAATAATGCCCTCCAGGGCATGTGTTATTGTATAATTAATGTCTTCTAGGGGTGCAGAGACCCTCTGCCTGCAGCATTGGGCCTCACAGCACTCCTGGGTAGGCATTAATTACACATTAACACACACCCTGTCGGGCATTATTGCTTGCTTATAATATACTACACTATATTACACTATACTATACTACAGTACATTACATTACACTGTACTATACTACACTATAGTACACTATACTATGCTGTGCTATACTACACTATAGTACACTATACTATGCTGTGCTATACTACACTATAGTACACTATACTATACTATATTCATAAAGCAGACAGAAGCTATGCCAAAGCGCCTGCTCCTTCTTCACAGCACAGTTTAAGAATGAAATATATATATAATAATAAATCACATTAATCAACCACAGTTTTCTCTTCTCTGCTGAATTCTGAGCTTCTTCAGAACAAACTATACATAAAATAACAAAGTTTATATACTAAAAATGGCGCCAAAATTCAAATAATTCAAATAATTACATCTATTATCCAATTACTATATTTAAAGAAATACTACTTATTCACATTACTTAAATATACACTGTGTCCAAATCACAATACATATTGTGTTAAAATTCGGCGAGAGAAAGCGCTCAACTGTGGTTGATTAAATGTGTGGATTTGGTTGATTAACTGTTTCTTTTATATAACTGTGCCATGAGAGGAGGCTACCAATATTCATAAGAACCAAGAACAACTTGTGCCAAGAAATGACCAAAAACCCAGGATGACAGCACAAAGAATGATATACTCTACACTTCATAGAAACAAAACCATGTAGCTCCATAAAAATCAATTTTTTTAAGAACATTAAGCATTTTCGTCTTACACACATGCAGACTTCTTCAGCAGAAAAGGCAAGTACAGGCACACTCACTCATATATATAATTAAGCTAATAAATTAGTCAAGCAATTAAATAAGTTTTTAAAAATGTAAAGGGACATGACAAATAAGGAACATGAAACATGGCAAGGTAAAAAGTTTAACCATGTTTATAAACTTAGAAGCCTTAAAACTTATAAAAATATAAAATGTGTTACATGTCCAACGCCTCATCCTCCAGTACAAAGAACAAGAATCTTCTGGTTACAGCTACTCAGATTTGTTCAGGAAATAGGGACATTGGCCACATGAGCCACATTTGAAAGTATCCACTTTCATTTTAAATATGTATTCTTCTTGGTAGTATTAGATGCTCGTTGGCTGTCATATAACTCCTTATGATTTCTTCATTTCATTAACAATTGGCAAATAAAATAAAATAAATAAATTTCTTAAAAGGGGCCAGGGTGGTTGGTAAGGTTTTGCATCATCCCAATATTTCAGAATAATATTTTTCACTAAATGATTACAGAAATTATATTTTAAAAATAATGCTCTTTGAAGATCAGCATTATCTATAACATCTGTAGAATTACTATTTGAACACATGTTGGACACTTCCCTGTTTACGTCCAGATAGGGTGTTTTAGAATAACTTCATCTTTTATAAAGGTAATGATTGTACTTCGGCATGCTCTCTCCAAAATAACTTGGAAATAAAATCACATTTATTAACAAATCCTCAAAATTTGAAGTTATCCTAACCGCTCGGATGAGCTGATCCTTGACAATAGTCCATTTTAGAGACAAAGGATGATCACGTAAAAAATGCAAGTAAGAATTTGCGAAGGTGCCCTTTCTCATAGGTTCATAGGCTGGTACTACGCTATCAGCCCTAGGGCCTACACAAGCCTAGCCATAACAATTCCCTGGATATCTATATATTTTGCTCCCATAACAACCATGTATAAAAGCCTTCATAATATATACATCCAAATAATGAAAAGCTTCTGATTGTATCTCTTATGTAATTTTTATAAACGAAGCAGTTTGTTTATATAATCCATTAAGGACAAGAAAAAGTCTACAGACCTAGTCCAAAAAATATAAATGTCATCAAGAAACCGGTTATAAAGTTAACACTGCTTGTAGTATGGGGAATTTAAAATAAAGGTGAGCTCCCAAGTTAAAAGAACCAGGTTGGTGAAGATGGGGGCACAAGCCACCCCCATAGCTATACCACTGATTTGTTCAAAAAATTCCACTTCAAAATATACAAAGCTGTTATCCAGAACAAGCGCAATTAATTCAGTAATAAGCCTGATTTAATACCTGTTCAAGAAATCACAGGAGAACAAGGCTTGTGCAAAACATTAAATGCCTGTAGATTGGTAAATAACAGAAAACAAGTCCACAATGTATATTGTGGCATATAAAACATCACTAGAGTAATGAATGGTCCTTAAACATTGCAAAAATCCCAAGAATCTTTTAATATATGAAGCTTATAGTCATGAAACTTTTTGAGTTTCCTGTCAATAAAAGTAGCCAAGAAGCATTGATAGCCACAATCGGACATGCGGGTGGGGGGGGGGTCCTCTAGCTCCTTGTGCACTTTAGGTAGGTTGGTTTATAATAAAGGAAGAAATCTTAAGGAGTTATATGAGAACCTATAGACATCTAATACTACCAAGAAGAATACATATTTTAAACTGAAAGGTGATACTTTCAAATGTGGTTCGTGTGGCGACTTGTCCCTATTTGTTGAATATATCTGATCTGAATACTTTTTAGCATAACATAACAAATGTGCAGTTTTGTGTGTGTGTGTGTGTATGTGTGTGTGTGTGTGTGTGTGTGTGTGTGTGTGTGTGTGTGTGTGTGTGTGTGTGTGTGTGTGTGTGTGTGTGTGTATGTGTGTGTGTGTGTGTGTGTATGTATGTTTGTATGTGTGTGTTTATGATTGTGCTTTGTGTGTGTGTGTCTGTGTGTGTGTGTTTATGTTTGCAGGTCTCACGCTGCCAGCTCAGCTATCTGGAATTTTGTAAAAAACTCCAAGTAATTTGCAATATGATTTATATAGAAATATATGTTATGTGTATATTAAACTACTGTACAGAAGTGTGTCTTGAACAGGGTTTGTATAGTACTGAGCTTCAAGGATGTGTCCACAGTGTACCCTACTGGAAAAGAACAGAAATGTATATAAAAAATATACCTGCGTAAATGTATGTTTTAATAGTAGACACTGGAACATACAGAGTTAACTTGCAAAACTTCAAGAAAATAAATTGAAATTAAGGTGTTTTATGATTGTTCATAGGTTCATATTGATTGTTCATTGTGCTATAAAAGTTAGTTTCAATGCAGCAAGGAGACAGGATGTGTAGAACTAGGGTGCCTTCTGCATTGTTTTGTAAGTGTTTTATTGTTTTACAATTTCCAAAATCTGCAAATATCTGAGAGATATATATTTCTCACACAGGGATAATACATTCTGTTAAGTTTCTGTTTAGCCTTGGAACTGAAGCCAGGTGACAAAGAGTGATATCATCCAAGCTGGCCCAGCAGTAATGTTTGATATTAATTTGGGAACTCTCTCAGACAGAGACTGTGCATTTTGTATTTTGTTTTGGACCTTGCATGAACATTCACTCATCATCATCTGCACTTGCCTGTCTGCAAGTAAGATTTAGGGCACAGTATCTCTTTTAGATATAGATAGGAATATAGTAAAGATTAGTTTAGATGTTTTATGTATTTATTTGAGACTGTCCTGCAATGTTGTTTTAAAATATTTCCTGTAATTTTGAACTCTGAAGTTACTGTGTTGATTGAGTATTGTCTTGTTATTTTATTACTTATTATTAAATATATTTAAACCTATCTTTGTGGCTTATATTTGTGAAACATATTTAAGCTCTTAGGGTGCTGGCATATGTATTTGGTGACATGGTACAGCAACTCCTAAATAGCCTTGCAAGTCTTGGTCAAAATTACCATTTGGATTAATAGTAACATTACACAGTAGGATTGGACACCCTTTGTAAGAGCCTTATAGTAGCTAATAAGTACGGGTTCTCATGGCAGTGATAACTACCTTATAGTCTGGGCGGCAGAAGGGGGCATAGCTAGTAATCCTGTGCCAGCCTTTCCCAGGTGTGTGTGTGTGTGTGTGTGTGTGTAAAACAAATCTCCAAGAGTGTGTGTTTGTGTGTGTGTGTGTGTGTGTGTGTGTGTGTGTGTGTGTGTGTGTGTGTGTGTGTGTGTGTGTGTGTGTGCATTAGCTACTTGGCCTGGGACAAGAAGCACTAGTTGGGCAGAGACAGTGTTAGAGAACTTAGTTGGAACCCTGGCTAAAGTCTCAACTCTATAGCTGTGCCACTGGGGAGTCTTATTGGGGAACTGGAGAAAGAGGGAGAAACCATCCCCAGATTGACTGTGATCTCTGTGTGCTATTAAGGGAAACTGCACTTTACTGCATGTGTACTTGTCATCCCCCCAATGTGTACATCCCCTAGCTGTTGCCAGTGGTGAGGACTGAGGCTCCTTGATTACTGGGCCAGTGCAGGGGTTTTGCATATTAATTGGTGGACAGTGGTGGGATGTCCACAGCACATATTAATTGGTTGACAGTGGTGAGAAGTCACATCACATATTAAATGACTTGTATTGGTGTAGATATTGAATTCCTGTAGCCTGTGTACAGTGGTCACTGAAGGTGGCTGCACTGTCAATCAGCCACACAGTGAACATTCAGAGTTTCACATCACAATTGTTTTATTTTTTTGTTAGCTTAGTTAGTCAGGGAGAGCTGGCAAGCATGTCAGCAGAGGAGTATGGCAAGCTGACAAAGAGCCAGTTGGCTGAGATGTGCCAGGCTAAAGGAATGGTGCATGCCAACCTGACTAAGGCAGACATGACTGCAGCTTTGGGCACAGCTGCATTGCAGATCAGCAATCAGAAGGACAACCAGGCTGGCCTTGGAGATGTACAACTCTTAGAAAATGGACAGTTCAACCTTTCCACAGAGGACTGTTGCCTCCATTGAGACAGAAAAGGTGACAAATGCTTTGTTAGAGATTTTCAGCAGGGTAGGTTTTCCAAAACAAATAGTGACTGACAGAGGTGCCAATTTCATGTCAGACCTGTTGGCTTGTCTGTGCAAGTTCTGTTTGGTGAAGGACCTAAAAAACACCCCCTACCATCCCCAGACTAATGGTCTTGTTGAGAGGTTAATCTCTACACTCAAGATGATGCTACAGGCATTTGCAGTCCAGATCAAGAGGGAGTGGGATAAATATTTGCCCCATCTGTTGTTTGAATACAAAGAGGTTCCACAGGAATCCACAGGTTTTTCACCCTTTGAGTTGCTGTATGGGCATAGGGTGAGAGGACCGCTAGATTTGATTTGAAACGAGTGTGAGTGTGAATCCCACAAGAAGTCTATTGTGGCATATGTCCTAAACCTCAGGGCAAGGCTCAGGGAACTCATGGGCTTGGCCCAGGAGAACCTGGCAGATGTCTAATAGCAGAAAAAGGTTTGGTATGACAGAGTATGCTGTAGGGCAGCAGGTAATGGTTCTCATTCCTGTCAGACACAACAAGCTGCAGGCAGCCTGGGAGGCACCCTACAAGGTAGTAAGAAAGGTTATTGATGTTAACTGCCTGGTAGAACAGCTAGGCAGGAGGCAAGGACACAAATTGTGCCATGTTAACATGATGATACCTTACCATGATAGGAAGGCCCTCGTGCTGAGTATTTGCAGTGGATGGCAGGAGGAGTCTGAGGGGGATCTGGTGACTCATCTCCTCAGTAAGGCTTGGACTGATACCTCAGTGGAAAGGGTAGCAATGTCCCAGCAGTTGTCACCTACCCAGGTTTGAGAAATCCGAGTAGTGTTGCAGGTGTTTGAGGACATGCTCACTGGAAAACCAGGGTGCACCCACCTGATGCAGCACCAAGTGGATACAGGACTCCAAAGGCCTATTAAGCAGGCCCCTTATAGGGTGCCTTTGAGAGTCAAACAGACTCTGAGGGTGGAGATACAGGAAATGCTGGAACTAGGGGTAATTCAGGAACCCAGCAGTCCCTGGGCCACCCCAGTGGTGCTGATACCAAAGAAGGATGGCAGCACCAGGTTCTGTGTGCACTACAGGAAATTAAATAGTCACACAGTCAGATGCTTACCCCATGCCTAGGACAGATGAAGCCCTAGAGCAGCTGGGTGGGGCTAAGTATCTTACAACCATTGATCTTACCAAGGGTTACTGGCAAGTGCCCTTGACTCCCAGTGCTAGAAAGAGGTCAGCCTTTGTTACTCCTTTTGACTTGTATGAGTTCACAAAGATGTCCTTTGGGATGAAAAATATTCAGCAACTTTCTAGAGGCTGGTAGATCATATCCTAGCAGGAGCAGGACATTTTGCCCTTGCTTACCTAGATGATATTGCCATCTACAGCCATTCCTGGCAAGAGCACCTTCAGCATGTCAGGAAGGTGCTGGGCAGACTACAGAGGGCATTGTTAACCATTAAGCCCAGCAAATGTCAGGTGGGTATGGCAGACATTCCCTACCTGGGACATAGAGTGGGGAGTGGTAAGATCAGGCCAGAGCCTGCCAAAGTGGAAGCCATTCAGGCATGACCTGCTCCTATTACCAAAAAGAAGGTGAGGGCAATCATAGGGACAGTGGGGTACTACAGAAAGTTTCTCCCCAATTATAGTACCATAGCTGCTCCCCTCACAGATCTGACAAGGAAAAACAAGCCAGATAAGGTGGTGTAGACAGTCCTGCAAATAAAAGTAGGGACACTCCTGCAAATAAGATTAGTGGCCAACATAGAAAAGAAGAGAGCAAATGTAGCTGGCTGATGGATGGTTGTTATGCTGAGCATGGGAAGTAAAAATTAATAAAGGATTGGAGATAAAAATAAAAAAAATGAAAGGGTAGGAGAACTCGACTTCCTGTCTACTATATACCTTTAAGGGAATAGTTTCACTCTTTTCAGCACAGAGTTTTCATAGGAGTAATACAACAGGACCCTCCGGATATGTATGCCTTCACAGGGCTTAAGCAGGTTAAGCAAGGGGTAAATTTGTGAGTGAATAGTCATCCAGTTATCTAGTTGACATCTGAAGGAAGGCAATAGACCATATTCCAAAATACATGCTGTCACTGTAAATGACTTACTCTGGTTAAGTCAGATTTATATACAGGTGTTACACCAGAGTAAATCACTTATACAGACAGGAAATGTTTGGGAATTGGTGTAAATGTATCATACTGATAGGGGGCGTCTGTTCTAGAAGATGAGAAGGCATTGCATGAAGAATATATCTCTGCATTTGTTTTGTTTATTTGCTGACGTAGATTTAAATTTCTGGTACAAGTATTAGTAGGACTGTTTGATTTTTGGAGACACAGCAAGTCTTGGACTACTGGCATGGAAGGCAAGCCTCAGCTTACCCCTAAGGAGTCTATTGGATACTGAATATAAGGGCAGTGCATCTGCCCTCTTCTGGTAGCTCAGGGTTTTATGTCACTGTTTATTTTAGTTAGGAAGCACACAGTGGCACAGGGGATAGCACTGTCACCTTGCAGCAAAAGGTTCCCTAATTTGATTCTCAGCTAGGGTGCCTTCTGTGCGGAGTCTGCATGTCCTCCCTGCATTTGTGTGAGTTTTCTCCAGGTAGTCCAGTTTCCTCCCACATTCCAAAAACATGTAGTAGGTGGAATGGACACTCTAAATTGGCCATAGGAGTGAGTGTGTGGTATGGAAAATTATAGTGATAGGGCCACCCAGTAGTGTAAACTTAGGCTGTAGATGAGTTTCACTGGTGAAGTGACATCCCAACCCCATGTGAAAAAAATGGGAAAAGAGGTTGTAGCTGGATGGATGGATTTTAGTTAAGAAGCACTGGGGTCCTTCTAGTTGTTTGATATATCTACTGAAGTATATCCCAAAGACCACATCTTGTTCTATGACTCGCCTGATCACTGCACAATGGAGGGGGGGGGGGTAAGGACTTCTTGAACATCTTAAATAATTTTACAATTTTAATAAGAAATCTAAACTTCAATAGAAACAGCATCATTAGCAAATCAAGTGTGTATTTTGGATCCAGGACATCTCCCTGATGGAATCTACACTGATTCCCTGCTAATCAAAAAACCTGAATGGTGAGGCACATCACTGTGTGATCACATGCATCATAAGCAAAGTAACCTGCAGCACACACAATGCAAAAACAGATCAGAACATTTAATTAAACAAAACAAGACTACAGTTATTATTTTCAACTCCCACCAGGTAGGGAGATACTCACCCTCACTCCACATTAAGTTTTGTATAGACAGTCACCCCCACTACAACATTAAAATCACTTTCAGTCACTGGTACATGACCAACAGAAATTTGGTAGTCAGTCCTACTATAAAGTCACAAACAGAGGTGTTCAGAACCAGCTTGCCAGTAAAATAGCCAAGTGTACTTTTCCGTAAAATGTTTAGTGTTAAAGTCTAAGACATTTAACATTTAAAAATCAAGATACTACAAGTGTACATAAAAGGGACACTTCTTCATCCATTACAATGCAAACTATAAAGTTTTCTAGAGACAAATAAATTGAATCATAATTTCAGAAAATGACGTTTTATTTATTAGACGTTGCCATTCAATCTGCATTTCATTTTTGTGACATCTTACTTGAAATGCTTTCATATAATTTAGGGTTATTTGAACTGTCTTTGCAATTCTGTTTTTTAACAATTAGAGTTCTTGACATAAGTAGCAGGATTGACTATCAATGGAGTTGGTCGTTGCCCTTTCTTTGTGGCTCTGCAACTATGAAATTAGTTAATCCAATTAAGGGAAGAACTTTCATTGACACAAAAAAAAACATGTTCCATATTTTCTAGTTTATTTTTGCTGTAGGTTAAAAAGCTGGACATTTCTTTCTGGAAAATGTGAGCACATTTTTGAAATACAAATGTGAAAATTAGTTACTGTAAGTTATTAAATTAATTAAACCTGAACCCCAAGTATCCAAGAAAAGAATAACATTAGATAAGGATAATTATTTGAAGGCATAAGAGTAAAGTTCCCTGTGTGGGGCTCAGTTAAATAAGTAAATTAATTAAACTTGAACCCCAACCATCCAAGAAAAGAAAAAAGAAAGAAAACTAGTTTGGAAAATAAAACAAGAAGACAAGAAAAAAAGAATGAAAGCAAATAAAATAGACAAAATACAGAGGGAGGAAATTAAAAAATATAAGAGAGCAGAGATAAAGCTAAACAAAAATGACAAAAATGCTGAATGTCAAATCATACCCACAAAGCATGTATAAAAATAATATATTAATGAAAAATTCTATATACAAATGTCAATGAAGCACACCGATATTATGATCTATGTACAAATATGCATTACACATATTAATGCATAGTTATATATATATATATATATATATATATATATATATATATATATATATATATATATATGTATACCTAAGTGAAACAAATATATACAAATACAGGCATGGCCAGAATTCATGCTCAGCTATACTGCAGTGCAAATCATCCTACTCTGATGATCTGATCTGAGCTGCAGTGCTCTGTACCCACCATGGTCTTCCAAATTCCTTAAAGGGCAATATCTCCTTATTAGTATGACATCAAATCATTCCACTTAGTATTTTGAGCAACTGCATGATGAGGTACACAGTGTAGATATTGAAAGGAATATACACAGAGGTATTGTCACCCTATCCAGGATGCAGAACAATACAGACATGCACGCACACATGCACACACACACACACACACACACACACACACACACACACACACACACACACACACACACACACACACACACAAAACACATGCTTATACACACACACAAAACACACGCTTATACACACACATAAAAAACACATGTTTATACACACACACACACACACACACACACACACACACACACACACACACACACACACACACACACACACACACACACACACACACACACAGAAACACATTTTGGAACCCTGCTATACCCTGTACTTGAATAGTTGAGATTTCTGTGAATTCTGAACTATTCAAGTTCTATAACTAGGCAGTGTGCCAGGAAAATATTTTATATAGATTGTCCCCCACTGACAAAGAACACTGCATTTATATGTAGCACTCCAGCTTCTCCTTACTGGAATACATAGTTGTGATTCTAGGCAGCAAGGTTAGTCAATGAATGAGGACAATGTTAAAAACAACTGAGCTCACCTTAAGCACTTGGGTCATGTCCACGCATTGAATAACAATTTCAGCAAACAGCTTATCAGTGAATGTTAAACAGCAAATGCTGAAATCACCAAACATGCTTCTGTTTGAAATGAATGCCATAGTTGACCAACATACTGGACCTGATCATCACCAACATGGGGACTCTATGCTCCAGACCAGAAGTGTATCCCTCACTGGTAAGATCAGACCATAAACTAATCTCACTGGATATTCACATCCCGACCCCATCCTCTGCCCAGAAAACCACAGTGAAAAACTTCTCTAAAGCAAATTTCACACTCCTCAAAACCGAGGAGGAATCCTTCAAAGCCCCCGGGCCTGTGGAAAATACAGCCCAGACCGCAGAATCCTTTATAAACGCATTCTATGAACATCTTCAGGAATGCATGGATCATGCGATCCCAAATAAAACCAAGACCCAATCCTCCAAAGGCAGACATCCTGTCTGGTGGACCCCAGCCATAAACAAACTATACAACAGAAGGAGGAAGCTACTAAATGATAGAGCAAAATCCCAAAAAGGGAAGGCATCACTGATCAGTATTAGCAAAAAACTACGGGCACTCATAAAATTGTCTAAGGCCAGCTTCGAGAGAAAAATTGCACAGGACACTAAGGATAATCACAAGGCTTTCTTTAGTTATGTTAGGAACCTGGGTGGTAATTCCCAGATATGCTCAGAATTAGTCCAAAATGACAAAAAATACACAGAACCCACAGACATTGCCAACATCCTAGCTGACAGGTTCAGCGCAAACTTCTCCCCCCCTCCCCACCAAAAGGGTAAATATCTATCCCAGCAGAGTGCTGCCCCCATGACATCTCAGATGCTCAGGTAAGGCCCTCTCCAAAGCAAAAAACACAGCATCAATGGGACCAGATGGTGTCCCAGGCTGTGTCCTATATGAACTCCAAGAAGAGCTAAACCCAAACATAAAACTACTGTTCAATCTCAGCCTTACTACAGGATATGTGCCCAAAGAGTGGCGTACAGCAACAGTGGTCCCTCTCCATAAAAGCGGTGCCTCAACGGATCCTGGAAACTATCGCCCCATAAGCCTGACTAGCTTGGTCTGCAAAGCTATGGAAAGGATCATCATGGACCTCATAAATAAAGATATTGGGGACCTACAGACACTGGATCCTACCCAGTTTGGCTTTGTTAAGGGCAGATCCTGCCTCTTAAACCTGGTTGATTTCTTTGAAACAGTCACCAAGGCCATTGACGAGGGGAAGGTGGTCAAACAGCCTACCTGGACCTCGCAAAAGCCTTCGATACAATACCCCACTTGGGCATTATAGATAAGCTCACCAGCTTAAATATAAACCCCTATATCACTAGATGGATTTCAAACTGGCTCAAGGACAGAACCCACATGGTTAGAATTGCTGGAGCCATGTCAGACTCCAAACCAGTTACAAGTGGTGTCCCACAAGGCCCAGTCCTGGGAACTCTCTTGTTCGGTATATATTTCTCGGAGGTACAGGCCAACACGGAAGGACTGTGGCTGACCAAGTTCGTAGATGACTGCAAACTGGGTGCCATAATTGACTCTCCAGCAGACACAAGCATCCTCCAAAAGGGCCTCATAGAAACAGACAACTGGTGCCAGAGCCATGGCCTCACGCTAAACGCCAAAAAGTGTATAGTCATCCCCTTTGGCAAAAACAAAGTGCCCACAAATTACCACATAGGTGGTAATCCATTAAGTACAGAAGAAGTAATTAGGGACCTGGGGACCCAAGTTGATAGCAATCTCTCATTTGACAACCACGTGGCCAAAGTGGTTAGAAAAACATTTTATATAGCCCACCTAATCATGAAGAGATTCACATCTAGATCAGGGGAGGTCATCGTGCCTCTTTACTCATCCCTCATCAGGCCCATAATTGAGTACAATGCCCCTTTTGGGATGTACTTTACCAGACACCTGCAGCAACTGGAAAGACCCCACGTTGCCAAAGTGGTTAGAAAAACATTCTACCTTGCACACCTCATCATGAAGGGATTCACATCCAGATCCAAGGATGTCATTGTACCCCTATATTCCTCCCTCATCAGACCCATGATTGAGTACAATGCCCCATTTGGTATGTACCTCACCCGGCATTTGCAACAGCTGGAGAGACCACAAAAGTACCTCACCAAAAGGATCAAGGGTCTCCAACATATGTCTTATTCTGCCAGACTAAAGAAACTTCAGCTCTATTCAGTAGCATACCGCCTGCTCAGAGGTGATCTCTGCCTGACGTACAAGGCCATGTCCAATCAGGATCTGATGGACATGCTCCACCTCAAAAAATCCAAATCCATCAGGACCACGAGAGCTAAAGACTTAAACCTCAGCACAAGTATGAATAGGACATGCTGGAGGGATAGATTCATAACCCAGAGGCTTCCCATGCTTTGGAACAGGATCCCAGTTCGTATTAGGCAGAGCCCTCACTGACTCTCTTCAAGAGAAATCTTGATGAGTGGATGGGAGATCGTAAGTTTACCCCAGGGGTCACATCTGTGTCACTGCTAGACAGGGGCACAGTAAACTAATTCTATTATATAAGGGGACCTTCATTGTGTCACTACTAGACAGAGGCACAGTATTCCAGATTTATTCTGTACATTTTTGTACCATTTCATGGGGTGGCAAAAGCCACATCACTATGGCTAGGCTTACAAATGCCCCAGGCCAGATAGCCTAGTACTATACTATGAAACTATGAAACTAAGTACCTCACCAAGAGGATCAAAGGGCTCAAACAGATGCCATATGCTGCCCGGTTAAAGAAACTCCAGCTCTATTCAGTGGCATACCGCCTGTTCAGAGGTGATCTGTGCCTGACATATAAAGCCATGTCCAACCCGGAATTAATGGACATGCTGCACCTCAGAAAATCCAAATCCCATCGAGCTACGTGCTTGAGAGACTTGAACCGCAGCACTGAAATAAATAGGACATGCTGGAGGGACAGATTCATAACACAGAGGCTCCCTTCACTCTGGAATAAAATCCCAGTCCAGGTTAGGCAGAGTCCCTCATTGACTCTCTTCAAGAGGAATCTTGATGAGTGGATGGGAGATCGTAGGTTTACCCCGGGTATCACTTCTGTGTCACTGTTAGACAGAGGCACAGTATACTAACCTCGAAAAAGGGCATAGCAAAATAAATTTAAAATGGGTGGCGAAAGCTAAACACGTTCTGGCTAGGCTTATAAATGCCCTAGGGCAGATAGCCTAGTATGAACCTATGAACCTATGAACCAGGAAGAACCATGATACATAAGTTAACCCTTTTATAAATGTGCCCTTTTTTCCTACTGTAGTATATACATATACATATATAGAGTATATATAGTTGGGGTGGGGGTTGATAATGTGTTTTATTACTGTTCGCAGTGTTGGCCAGCTATGGCCCTACATACTTAACAAACATTTATGAATTCCAGCCAATATGTACAAAATGATATATGAATAGTTAATGCATAAACAGTAATAGCACTATAGAATAATAAAATACAATTCTTATACTAATTACTTTTTAATTGCTTTTGTCACACATATTTTTGAGATATTATTAAGCAAATCAAAATAAATGCACTCATTTAAAACATGAAACATGTTGTGTCTTCAACATTTCTATAATCTATAAATCGGTTATGCATTTCCTTCCAGGTGTGCAAACATATCTTATCTCTTTACCTGCTTTACATTGGATTGTGATCCTAGTATATATTAACAGTCCATGTTGTCAGCAAATTTATCTTTTGTATGATATCACAGCAGCAATATTATGGAGAATAATAAAAATGGATAGGTTTATCAGCATCTAACTTAACGCTGAACATATATTTAAAATTCACGGAACATTTCTCAACAGACTAACAAATCAAAAATAAACAATAAAAGACTTTGCTGGTAACCCTCATACCTTCTTCCTTTATTAGTTGACATGCAGGATATGAGTAAGTAAAATATACTGCAAATACATTACAATCGAAGAAAATGTGCGCATTAAATCTGGCCCTACACTTCATTCCTTTCTGTGATGTAACTCATCCAACAGCTAAAGCATAACTTCTCTAACTTTTTCACTTGCTAGTTAAAGTCATGACAATGTTAAAGATTCTTTCTTCACTTTTAGTTGAATAAATTTGTCTGCCAAATTCTCCCCCTAAAAAATCTGCATATGTATGACACCTCTGTACCAAGCACCCCTCACAATAGAGTTTTCATATCTATTTTAAATGTTTCTTATTTAGTTAATATCCAAATATCTGTTCCCTGTCCAGCCCAGAGCTCAGTGGGATAAAATCCATTACTGAGCCTCAGATGACCTAGACTGAGCTAGTGATATGGAGGAGTGGTGGACCATATGGGGATGGGAATGAGTGGCCGATGCCCATCCTGTGGGGGAGGGACCCTGCATAGGCTTACTGCAATAAAAGTATTAAGAGCTGAGTGAGCTATGAGCTGTAAGCGATGTACATCTTAGTCAAGAGGTTATGCATGTACTTGTGAAGCTGTAAGGCTCATACAGGGAGGGAAGGAGGTTAGGGCATACTCACTGAGGGTTAGGGTATGATGTTGAACCAGTGGCTGCAATCTCCTCACCAGGCCCATATCTGGGTGGGGCTGAAACCAGGGCAGGATAAGGAAGGCCTGGTAGACCTGGTGAATGAGGAAAGAAGCTGATGTCAGCTGAAGAGAGGGAGGAGCAAAAACAAAGCAGAGAGAGAGAGAGACTGGCTGGGCTTGTATAGGCCCTAGGGCCAATAGCCTAGTACCTACCTATGAACCTATGAAAGAGAGAGAGAGAACTATAAATATATATATATATATATATAGCTCCTTGTTCTTTCTTGGACATCTCCAACATACTAGAGTCACTTCTATGACCATTTTATTCAGCCTATGGAGGGTACAAAAATCGTATGCAAACAATCCACTGTAAAAATTCCAAACCTCCTAGTACTGGTAGAATATCGTGACAGGTGGAAGGTCTTTGTCAAAGTGGGCAATTACATGTATAAACCTAACACATTTTACCATTCCTACAACACTGTTACATGACCTTCCAGCTTTAAGGATTTCAAGGCTTTACAAGTCATGCTCACCATCAGCCACAGTGGTGCAGCAGTTAGTGTTGTTGCTTCATAGCAAGAGGTTCTCCAGTTTGATTCTGGGCTGGAGTGCCTTCTGTGTGGAGTCTGCATGTCCTCCCTGTGGTCAAATGAGTTTTAAAGACATGCAGTAGGTGCTTGTGTGTGTGCCTTCTGGGAAGTTCTGCTGTTGGGCTGGCAACTTAACACCATAAAAAACTTCACTATCAGTCAATCTGCAGACGGATGATCTGCTGTGGCAAACCCTAACGGGACAAGCCAAATGACAATTTTACAAGTCATGCTCACCAACATGTTAACAAAAGGAGCTTCACTTTTATTTTCATCATAAAGGCCACTACCACTGGGGTTTCATTTTATCAATTATAACTATTTTCCAGTTCTTATTCTATTATCCTATTCCAAGATGAATATGTTTTTGCAAAGGAATCTCATTATTTGATTTGATGATCCCCAAACATTTGACCACCAAAGCTGTCTCCGAAAAAATGTGTTTACTTTATCCTGCTTTCTACTTTACCAACTTATCTCCCCTATTATACTCTTCTTGTCATATTATATCTAATAAATAACACAACTTCAACCAGTTTTCAATATCTAAGGTTCATAAGTTAGTATTAGGCTAGCTGCTGTTATGGGCCATTTTAGGCCTAGCCAATTTCCTTCAGAGGTGAGACTTAAACCCTGTACCTTCTGTCTGTGAGGTAAACACCTTAACCATTATGAACAGCTGCCTCACTGTATGCATCAGTGGTTTGATTATACACAGGAGCTTTGTCCTTCTTCCAAAATATGTCCCCTCAGCCTCATGTTCAAATTCTCTCACAATGCAACATGTTAATGAGGCCATCTGCTTCCACTTTGCCACACAATTGTAAATGTTCAACGCATTACAATATTTCATCTATGCTGCTTCAAAATAAATTTGAGGATCTGGTACATTGAACTCTCCTATTTCCTGAAATATTCAACTTCTGCAATACTGTCCTAGAATTACCACATCAGACAAAAAATTCCAAATCATATTTTTCACCAGCCTTATTAAGTTCTGAGGGATGCCAGCAAGTAAAGTCTGAAAAACATAAAACAGCAATGACAGTGCAAAATAATGTAACGCCTGTGTTCATCGGTCTTATAGGTTCATAG
This sequence comes from Protopterus annectens, assembly GCF_019279795.1. Taxonomy (NCBI): domain Eukaryota; kingdom Metazoa; phylum Chordata; order Ceratodontiformes; family Protopteridae; genus Protopterus; species Protopterus annectens. The sequence goes on from NC_056729.1 coordinate 1,773,957,079, forward strand.
GTTCATAGGTTCATACTAGGCTATCTGCCCTAGGGCATTTATAAGCCTAGCCAGAGTGTGTTTGGCTTTCGCCACCCATTTTAAATTAATTTTGCTATGCCCTTTTTCGAGGTTAGTATACTGTGCCTCTGTCTAACAGTGACACAGAAGTGATACCCGGGGTAAACCTATGATCTCCCATCCACTCATCAAGATTCCTCTTGAAGAGAGTCAATGAGGGACTCTGCCTAACCTGGACTGGGATTTTATTCCAGAGTGAAGGGAGCCTCTGTGTTATGAATCTGTCCCTCCAGCATGTCCTATTTATTTCAGTGTTGAGGTTCAAGTCTCTCAAGCGTGGCTCGATGGGATTTGGATTTTCTGAGGTGCAGCATATCCATTAATCCCGGGTTGGACATGGCTTTATACGTCAGGCACAGATCGCCTCTGAGCAGGCGGTATGCCACTGAGTAGAGCTGGAGTTTCTTTAACCGGGCAGCATATGGCATCTATTTGAGCCCTTTGATCCTCTTGGTGAGGTACTTTTGGGGTCTTTCCAGTTGCTGCAGGTGTCTGGTAAGGTACATCCCAAAAGGGGCATTGTACTCAATTATGGGCCTGATGAGGGATGAGTAAAGAGGCACGATGACCTCCCCTGATCTACTCTGCTCCATATTTAAAAAAAAGCATAGTGCCGCTGGCAGGCGTCTACCTATATAAAATATTTGAGGGTTTGGACAGGATATTCTGCAGATATGTTAGTATTAAAAAGCGTATTATGAAGAACTTAAGAAGGAATGTAATTAATTTAAGAAAATGAAGCTCCCTTGTCTGATCACTGACTGCTTTTTATTACAGTTAAATGGTCACTTATATATTTAAATGATGTCTAGTTTATTTGTTTTTTCTTGTTTTTCAGCTGATGAGGAATTATCTCCAACAGAATTATAAATGAAATAGGATGGATGAACAAATGTATAAACAAATATTTACCTCCCCTCTAGAACAGTATTCCCTATAAATTAAGCTAATAACACCCATGCATCTTTCATATCAAGCCTAGATTATTGGGTAGATACTCACAAACAATCCCCTGGACTAATTTGTGTTGCCCTTCAGAAGGAGAGGGATACAGCACAGGCTGGGTATTGGCAAAAGGCATAAACGAAATTCAAGTCTCAAATGCCTTGTAATTCATACGCTCTTATCACTCTAGGCACTAATATGCTCTTCAGAAAAACAGAAAACTCTTGGCCCTTACACAGATAAGAGTCTGGAAGAATGGTATATGACACGATTTTAAGTAAACTGGATGAATAGAATTCAGGAAATGAGACAGCAGGAAATGAAGTAGAAGTTAAAGAATTTAGATGACTAAGCTTATTAATAAACTGTGCTTGACAAAAAATGAAATTAGGTGCCTGGCTTAAGACGTAAGTAAAGTAAAGAGAAAAAATGAAAGAGTGGTCTGATAGGTACTCTTTTAAATTAGAAAATTCTAAAGAAGAAATTGCTCCTCTGTATGTTCAAGCAAATTAATTAAAATGGAAGCAGAAAATTCACAGTTACAGACAATGAGGAGTGCAGAGAGCTACTGCATTGTTTTAAAGGCTTGTTACAGACAATGAGGAGTGCACTTGCAAAGGTAACAGAGAGCTACTGCATTGTTTTAAAGGCTTGTTACAGACAATGAGGAGTGCACTTGCAAAGGTAACAGAGAGCTACTGCAGTGTTTTAAAGGCTTGTTACAGACAGAGGAGAGCGCTTGCAAAGGTAACAGAGAGCTACTGCAGTGTTTTAAAGGCTTGTTACAGACAATGGGGAGTGTGCTTGCAAAGGTAACAGAGAGCTACTGCAGTGTTTTAAAGGCTTGTTACAGACAGAGGAGTGCGCTTACAAAGGTAACAGAAAGCTAATGCAGTGTTTTAAAGGCTTGTTACAGACAATTAGCAGTGCGCTTGCAAAGGTAACAGAGAGCTGCTGCAGTGTTTTAAAGGCTTGTTACAGACAATGAGGAGTGTGCTTGCAAAGGTAACAGAGAGCTACTGCAGTGTTTTAAAGGCTTGTTACAGACAGAGGAGTGCGCTTGCAAAGGTAACAGAGAGCTACTGCAGTGTTTTAAAGGCTTGTTACAGACAGAGGAGTGAGCTTGCAAAGGTAACAGAGAGCTACTGCAGTGTTTTAAAGGCTTGTTACAGACAGAGGAGTGAGCTTGCAAAGGTAACAGAGAGCTAGTGCAGTGTTTTAAAGGCTTGTTACAGACAGAGGAGTGAGCTTGCAAAGATAACAGAGAGCTACTGCAGTGTTTTAAAGGCTTGTTACAGACAATGAGGAGTGCGCTTGCAAAAGTAACAGAGAGCTACTGCAGTGTTTTAAAGGCTTGTTACAGACAATGAGGAGTGTGCTTGCAAAGGTAACAGAGAGCTACTGCAGTGTTATAAAGGCTTGTTACAGACAATGAGCAGTGCGCTTGCAAAAGTAACAGAGAGCTACTGCAGTGTTTTAAAGGCTTGTTACAGACAATGGGGAGTGCGCTTGCAAAGGTAACAGAGAGCTACTGCAGTGTTTTAAAGGCTTGTTACAGACAATGAGGAGTGCGCTTGCAAAGGTAACAGAGAGCTACTGCAGTGTTTTAAAGGCTTGTTACAGACAATGAGGACTGCGCTTGCAAAGGTAACAGAGAGCTACTGCAGTGTTTTAAAGGCTTGTTACAGACAATGGGCAGTGCGCTTGCAAAGGTAACAGAGAGCTACTGCAGTGTTTTAAAGGCTTGTTACACACAATGAGGACTGCGCTTGCAAAGGTAACAGAGAGCTAATGCAGTGTTTTAAAGGCTTGTTATAGACAATAAGGAGTGCGCCTGCAAAGGTAACAGAGAGCTACTGCAGTGTTTTAAAGACTTGTTACAGACAATGAGGAGTGTGCTTGCAAAGGTAACAGAGAGCTACTGCAGTGTTTTAAAGGCTTGTTACAGACAATGAGGAGTGCGCTTGCAAAGGTAACAGAGAGCTACTGCAGTGTTTTAAAGGCTTGTTACAGACAATGAGGAGTGCGCTTGCAAAGGTAACAGAGAGCTACTGCAGTGTTTTAAAGGCTTGTTACAGACAATGAGGAGTGCGTTTGCAAAGGTAACAGAGAGCTACTGCAGTGTTTTAAAGGCTTGTTACAGACAATGAGGAGTGCGCTTGCAAAGGTAACAGAGAGCTACTGCAGTGTTTTAAAGGCTTGTTACAGACAGAGGAGTGCGCTTGCAAATGTAACAGAGAGCTACTGCAGTGTTTTAAAGGCTTGTTACAGACAATGGGGAGTGCGCTTGCAAAGGTAACAGAGAGCTACTGTAGTGTTTTAAAGGTTTATTACAGACAATGGGGAGTGCACTTGCAAAGGTAACAGAGAGCTACTGCAGTGTTTTAAAGGCTTGTTACAGACAATGAGAAGTGCGTTTGCAAAGGTAACAGAGAGCTACTGCAGTGTTTTAAAGGCTTGTTACAGACAATGGGGGGTGCGCTTGCAAAGTTAACAGAGAACTACTGCAGTGTTTTAAAGGATTGTTACAGACAATGAGGAGTGCGCTTGCAAAGGTAACAAAGAGCTACTGCAGTGTTTTAAAGGCTTGTTACAGACAATGAGGAGTGCATTTGCAAAGGTAACAGAGAGCTACTGCTGTGTTTTAAAGGCTTGTTACAGACAGTGAGGAGTGCGCTTGCAATGGTAACAGAGAGCTACTGCAGTGTTTTAAAGGCTTGTTACAGACAATGAGGAGTGCGCTTGCAAAGGTAACAGAGAACTACTGCTGTGTTTTAAAGGTTTGTTACAGACAATGAGGAGTGCACTTGCAAAGGTAACAGAGAGCTACTACAGTGTTTTAAAGGCTTGTTACAGACAATGAGGAGTGCACTTGCAAAAGTAACAGAGAGCTACTGCAGTGTTTTAAAGGCTTGTTACAGACAATGGGGAGTGTGCTTGCAAAGGTAACAGAGAGCTACTGCAGTGTTTTAAAGGCTTGTTACAGACAATGAGGAGTGCGCTTGCAAAGGTAACAGAGAGCTACTGCAGTGTTTTAAAGGCTTGTTACAGACAATGAGGAGTGCACTTGCAAAGGTAACAGAGAGCTACTGCAGTGTTTTAAAGGCTTGTTACAGACAATGAGGAGTGTGCTTGCAAAGATAACAGAGAGCTACTGCAGTGTTTTAAAGGCGGGTTACAGACAGAGAAGTGCACTTGCAAAGGTAACAGAGAGCTACTGCAGTGTTTTAAAGGCTTGTTACAGACAATGAGGAGTGCACTTGGAAAGGTAACAGAGAGCTACTGCAGTGTTTTAAAGGCTTGTTACAGACAATGAGGAGTGCACTTGCAAAGGTAACAGAGAGCTACTGCAGTGTTTTAAAGGCTTGTTACAGACAATGAGGAGTGCGCTTGCAAAGGTAACAGAGAGCTACTGCAGTGTTTTAAAGGCTTGTTACAGACAATGAGGAGTGCGCTTACAAAGGTAACAGAGAGCTACTGCAGTGTTTTAAAGGCTTGTTACAGACAATGAGGAGTGCGCTTGCAAAGGTAACAGAGAGCTACTGCAGTGTTTTAAAGGCTTGTTACAGACAATGGGGAGTGCGCTTGCAAAGGTAACAGAGAGCTACTGCAGTGTTTTAAAGGCTTGTTACAGACAATGAGGAGTGCGCTTGCAAAGGTAACAGAGAGCTACTGCAGTGTTTTAAAGGCTTGTTACAGACAATGGGCAGTGCGCTTGCAATGGTAACAGAGAGCTACTGCAGTGTTTTAAAGGCTTGTTACAGACAATGAGGAGTGCGCTTGCAAAGGTAACAGAGAGCTACTGCAGTGTTTTAAAGGCTTGTTACAGACAATGAGGAGTGCACTTGCAAAGGTAACAGAGAGCTACTGCAGTGTTTTAAAGGCTTGTTACAGACAATGAAGAGTGCGCTTGCAAAGGTAACAGAGAGCTACTGCATTGCTTTAAAGGCTTGTTACAGACAATGAGGAGTGCGCTTGCAAAGGTAACAGAGAGCGACTGCAGTGTTTTAAAGGCTTGTTACAGACAATGAGGAGTGCGCTTGCAAAGGTAACAGAGAGCTGCTGCAGTGTTTTAAAGGCTTATTTAGTTGAAAAGACTGATATTATACAAAAGCCAGTAACTTTGGTTAATTCTTTGACAGGGCAATAACCTTTACCAGTCAAACCTTTTATTTATAAAAACATAATCAATTGTGAATTATGGTGTGCTACTCCATGGCCTGATATTAGTGGTTTCTGAAACACTGGCAGATAAACGTATTAAGTAAAACACTGACAGAGTAACATTCTTTTTTTAATCTTTGCATCCCCTGCTGTTTGCTAATCATCATTCTTCTTATAATTAATCAGCTAACTTGTTCCTGCCATTTTTAATTTCTCCAAGTCTTTTGGGTTTCTAATACCATGATGGGAATGGACCCCATTCCTAAGTCAAAATATAACTAAACTTCATGAAATTAGTATTGTTTCACGCTTTGATGTTAGCCAAAAGTGCTCTTCGCAGCACCCACAATGTGCCCAGTAATTACTCCTTCTGCAGTTTATACAGTTTTACATGAATTGGTAACATATCTAAATACGACTGTAAATTCTTTTTTATCAACAAAAAAACAATAATCTCCATGATATCCCCGATGTCTCAAACAACCCACTAAACAAGTATCGTGTGTCCAAAAACAAAACAGTGTAAGAAACTTCTCTGTATGGAAGATTTTCAGTCCATATATCTCTAGTTACTCAACTGCGGTGGTGGTGCTGCGGTAGCGTTGTCGCCTCACAGTAAGACGTCCTGTTCGATTCTCAGCTAAAGCGTCTTCTGTGTGGAGATATGTGTGAATGGACATACCTTCGTTGAAGGTTGTGCATCAGAGCTGGCAACTCGGCTCATAAAAATCTACTGCCAATCATTAGCGGACCGGAGTTCCACTGTGGCGACCCCTAACTGGGAAAAGCCGAAAGACACAACAACAACCAATAACACTTTGTTTTACAGCACAATAAACCACTCCCTTGGCTGATAAAAAGTATATATATATATTTAGAAAGCTTGAGAGCAAACTATTACTCTGTTAATTTTGTTTTACTTGGATCACTTGTCTGTGTACTTAATAAAGGATTTTTGACTGGAAACAGACTGCCTGCCTTGCTTGGATTACTTTTAAACACTTAGTAATTCTGTACAATATTTCATATTACATATATAAATATATATATATATATATATATATATATATATTGTTTTACTTAAGATGATTTTAAGTTCGCTACTTCTACTACTATTGTCTGATCTGATTAATATACAGTGATTAACTAGAGATATATGGACTGAAAATCTTCCACACAGAGAAGTTTCTTACACTGTTTTAAATTCTTTTTTCTAAGACCAATTGGTCCTACTACTACTGGAACTGTCTGAGTATCTTTCTTCCACATGGCTCTTGTTTCTGCCTGCAGATCGAGGTATTTTATGACTTTGTGTCTCTCTGTACGCAAGACACTATAGTCTGGGTGTGGTGATTTCAATGATCGGTGCTACTTATGTCTTTTTTTCTTGGATCACTATATCCGGTTTTCTAGCATCTGTCTTTTGGACTGTTGGTATTGGGTGATCCCATGTGATGAAAACTTCATCACTTTCTATGATTCTCTGTGGCTCATGTTTCCAGTGTTTTTCAGCCACTTCAGTACCATAATGTTTGCACAATCTCCAGTGTAACAGTCTCACCACATTATTATGCCTTTCAATATATAGTCCTTCTGCCATTAGTGCATCTCAACCAACAACAAGGTGTGTGATTGTTTCCAGTTCGGTTTTACAAAACCTACATATGTCTGTTTCTCCCACATGTTCAATGGACTTATTAAACCAGCGTGTACGTAGCCCACTATCTTGGGCTGCCAATATTAACTTTTCATTTCTTGATGTGAATTCACCTCTCCTTAACCATTCCTGCATTCATTCTTGATCAGCATGAGGCTTTTCCAGAACTTTTCTATACTTGCAACTATATTTATGTTTTTTCCACATTTCTTGCCTTCTCATCTGGTCCTTCACCTTATATTCTTTCTTTTGATTTTTAGCACATTCAGTTGCTGCCTGGTTTTTATCCACTTCTGGTCTGATTTCCATTCCTGCTTGACGTCAATATGCTTCTGCTAAAGTAAGCAGAGATGTCATCTTAAATTTATTCTCCTCATGTTTCAAAACTTTCATTACTTTTGGATCTTGTGAGGTCAGTAGATATGTGTGGAGTCCCACGATTGCAGATCTATACTTGTAATCAATCTCAAGGAGGCCCATCCCTCCTTCAGAACGGGGAATATATGATCTTGGTATACACTGATTTTTATAAATCATTTGGTAAGCATGAAGCATCCATCTAGTTTTAATATCCAGTCTATCCAACACTTTTTGGGGCCAGTCAATCACTCCAAAACTATAAGGTAGGAGAAGAAGACAAAGTGATTTACAGCTTGGATCTTGTTCCTAGATGTCAATGCTGATTTTAGGATTAATTTAAGTCTTCTAAAGTACTCCCTACTGAATTGTATTCGCATTTGTTCATGTTTTATTGCTGATCCTTCATCAATTCCCCTGCGGGGCAACAGATGATCATGCATGGCCAACACCCATAAAGGCATCAAGAATAATCTTATTTTAGAACCTAACTCATTGTCTTAGTGACTGATATGCATGCTTACTGATGTGAAGGCTGTCCACTGCCTACCACCAAGGCCTTGCACATTTCTGCACATGCCCCATGAATCCTATTAAGGGAACATGGCGTGACAGTCAGATCATATATCCAGTCTCATTGCTACACAGCATGCTATGTGTCTTTCTCTCCAGCTGGTACCAGAACTGCAATGAGACAGATACCCTATCGCATAAGGAGGGCAGCTAACATTGACTGCTCTTGTCCATTTTCCCCTTCTGGGGTCAACTAGCACCTGATTTCCTAAAAAATCTTGGGTCATCTAGAGTTCAAGGCTTCCAGACTGCCATTCCAAACCAAACAAGGTTTCTTTGATACTACATAAAGGAGCAAGATAATTTGTGATGAGAAAAAAAAACAGAAAAATGGTGGTGGGTATTACTGACAAATGATGACTAAAAACTAGTGACTAAAATGTGTCACTTAAAGTTAAAACATCAAGTGAAAACCCTCATAGCATTTGAAATTATGTTTTCTTTTCCTGGTAAAACTGTATAAAACTTGTTATGGACAATAGGAGATGCAGCATGCGATGGGATTCTCAACAAACGTACTAGTCAAACAGGCTTGTAAGTTTCAGGATAAGAAAATCTCAATTTTGATTTGAATTTACTGCTGTGATAGTTCTGCAATTTTTTGTGTTTTTAGTAATCTTGCTAAAATTGCTTCTGATTTGATATAGTGACACTAGAGTCAGGCCCAAACTATTTCTAGGGCCCTGATTACTGTGGAACCTTGAAGACTGCCATTGGCTATTGCCCAGTGTGCTTGTTTGAACTTCTTCAGCTTCTGAAAGTGTTTCTATAAATAGCCTAGTACTGTTTTGCTATGAGCTATTACATCATAAGTTTTAAAGCTCAGCATTCAGACTTACTAATACCAACTCTGCAAGATTTGGGAATAAGTGTTTCTCCCTTTTTTTTTTAACTGTTTATTTTTTTCTAATAATTTACGTAAGAACTGCTTCTCTGGTTTGCTCCAGTGAGGACCGATATGGACAAAAGCTATTTCTAGGACACATATTACTGTAGAACCTTGCAAGTCCTTTGCTATTGGCCAGTTTACTCCTTTGCCCTCTTTTCAACTTTTGTAAGACTTGCTATATGTTGCACCATAAAGACACACACAACTTGATCACTACCTGTCCATAATCCTATTAACTAGTGTGCACAGTGATACACAGAGGTATCACCAGCTACTTGCAGCTATACAAAGTGAAACACTGTATACCATATATACTCTAAGTAACCAATAGCAGATCACAGCTGCTCAACATTGCCCTAAGCAGCCAGTAGCTTTTGTATGCACCCAAAACAGCTTGCAGTGGCTCCACAAACCTCATACTCTACAATACCTTAGTGACTCAGTGGTGCTAGTTGTCATAGTTGTACCTTAATCCAAATTATAGCATGTACTTTACTTATTCGGGGAGTGTGCCAGAATGACCAAAGCCTAATACATGTAACTTAGCTCATATCATAGCAAGCAGTGTACCCCCCTAACCACCCAAACCTAATGTCCATCACTTAGTTCATATCATAACAAGCAGGCACATTTTCTACAAAAAGTCATGAAAACCAGATATATGTGAAATCCATTGTGCCACACCTCTCTACAATTGTTTTAGTGTTCGGTGACTGTTGTCAGACACATTGATTCTCCTTTCACTGGGCTAGCGACAGGTAAGGGTGAGCTGTCTTTCAGGTGAGGGATTCTCTGCTACCTCAAGAGAAGATCTTTTCATCTAACAAATACGACTAAGTTGTGGGGTGCTCCATGTAGTCGTGAACCACTTGGGACTCAAAACCCTGAGGGATATTGAAAGAGGCATGTCAAACTTTACATGCATGTTACAAAAATGGCAAGATTCTGATCCTGAATGGACTCCATCCTTCCACAAGAATGATACCTAGGAATAAAGAAAAGATAAATTGTCTTCAACAACTGGCTAAACAATTTGCGGCATTCAGTGGGATGCTGCATGTTTCCGCATGGGATGAGATGCTCAACAGTCCTACTTGTTACCAAAAGATGGTCTGGCCTCTCATTGCAAGGCTTCCACATGTTGGCTTTAAGCCTTGGTGCCACCATAGTGCCTTGAAAAATGAGGCACAGTCCAAGCATGGTTCTGGCAAAGTGTAAATGGTCATATGCCTCAAATATCTAGCATTTCTTACGATTCTATGATCTCAGCAGGTGGATGAATGAGTGTAGTCAGTAGATAGTGACTCAATTAAATTTTATTTTGGATGTTTAATTTTTATTAACTAGAATTGTAGTTTAAAAACTAAGTCAAAGAGCTTTATACTAATTCTAAGATTCGACTTCTTGTAAAGATTCATATTGGACATTCTGTTACAGTGTATTGAGAAATTACGTAGGAGTGTCCTCTAACCACTTTTAGTTATGAATATAATTATTATGCATATTACAAACAAGAAATCCTTCTGTAGTACAGCATATAAGAAAATGTTAACTTTTCCCACTGGTATGGTCATATTTAGATGTTTCTTCAGCAACAGGAAAGCATTTCTGTTTTAAGTAAGTTAACCCAAAGTCTATTTCAGCAACATGATTCATAGATAAACATGCAAATAATTAACAGATTTAGGGAAACGTAACTATTGAAGGTGTTTCATTCCACAGAGACAGTTTTTTTTTTCCGTCCTTGAAATTTTTTGGGGGGAAGATGAAGATATTTGTAAAGAATGGACTGATGTCAATGAAAAATAAATGCAGAAAGTAATTACTTTACACTGGATGGTGCAGTGGTGCAGCAGTAATGTTGTCACCTCAGAGCAAGATATTCTCCGGTTTGATTCTCGGCTGGGGTGGCTTCTGTGCGGAGTCTGCAAGTCCTCCCTGTGTTCATGTGGGTTTCCTCTGGGTGCTCTGTTTTCCTCCCACATTACAAAGACATGCATCTGGAACATTTCCCTCTGGGTCTCCGCTGAAAATCGACTTTGTTCCAAGTCGGACTTCCCCTTTTAACAAATGTTAAATAAATAATAAAAAAATTACATTTGGGGTCTTATTTAAAATTGTGTATTTTAAGAAAGTTCACATGATTAAATCTTATTTATTGGACCTCAGTACTTACTTAACTGGGTTATATGTATTATGAGAGAACCTAAGGTAAGACCAATGGTTTTTGCATGCTTCTAAGCAGGATGATAGATTGGAAACGGTACATCCCATACTTTAATGGTATCTTATAAATGAACTTTCTATGGAGTACTGTTTAAAAGTGAAGTGGTATCTCTTCTTAAAAGTTTGTTAGAAGCTCACTTCAGGATATGTGCAGCAATATAATTTTAATTTATTAAGAAAATTGCATCAAAAGATGTATATATTAACTAATGGGAAAATAAAGTGAAAATGTCATTTGTTATGAATAGAAGAAAGCAAAATTAGTATATTATGGTACAACTATTATTAGATAAAAAGTACATGATACAAGGCTGAAGAGAACGTTAGAAACAAAACGGGGGGTATTCAGAAAAGAGTACTGCTGTAAAAGTGTTATTCAAAGCAATCTTTTTTAACATTCGGAGTTTCACCAAATGGGGATAATATGGCTAGTATACCTTTCCAAATAAAAGTTTTTGTACTTAAGTGTAATAACATTTAAGTTTTTATGCATATATACTCCTATTATTACATGAAACAAGAACAATTTAAGTCACCTAATCGCGTTGAACAGTGCTTTACAAGTGCTATTCATTTATGACTAACTATTATGTATAGAATGACATTTTGTAAGAAATATATCTATATTCAAGTTTTTAGTTATGGGTTTGCTCATAAGCATTTTCTTGGAAATAAATGTACTACACACATTTAATGGAAAGAAATGTTTCCTGTGGTAGTTTAGAAACTAGTATGCATGCCTTTAGTTATCACGAAATACATTTTTGAACTATGCTGTCTGCGTCTGACAGTGCCTATTTAGATGAATTTGTGATTTGCCATGGAGTTTCTTGGAATAAAATGTTTAGAGAAAAGTGCGGTACAATCTAAGGTTTTGCTTTATTTAAAATGTAGATAGCTAGTTTAGGAGGTTGCATTGTTTACCTTACAGACAGAAGGTGCAGGGTTTGTTTCTCACATGCAAAAATTTGTTAGGCTTAAAATGGCCCAAAAGGGCAGTTAGCCTAATACTAATCTATTTTATTATTTATTTATTGACATTTGTTGACCGGGAAAGTCTACTGGGTGAAAGACCCATCTTCAGTGGAGGTCCAGGGAGAAAAGCTCCATAGTTAAATAAATAATATACAATTATTATACAAAACAAGTGCAAAAACAAATACAAAGTTGAAGAGATGCATATGGATACTTAAATAACATACTTTGGATCACTGAAGAATAGTAATAGATTCTAGTACAGTATAACATACGTTCAATCCACATGAGAATGGTCATGAAACTTGATGCATATAACTAATGTACGAACTGATATTAATGTATGAATTATGTTGAGCTTTGCTGAAAACCAGTAAAGAGTTATCCTCACTCTTTCTGCTGTGTTTTGACTAAGACAAGTTGGTTATGTGTTATTAGATGTTGCTGGCAAATTAAATGCAGTCACTTCAGCACTCTTTGATATGAGCCAAGAAACTTTATATCCACATAAGGTACCACCAACTCAAGTAGACAGGACCTGATTTGAAAGTGTCACATAAAGGATATCACCTCAGCAAGCTGCATGACAGTATTAGTATTGGAAAATGGTTCCAAATATATGCTGTAAGAACAGAACCCACAGGCTTTTGATCTTCCTGCCATTAAATGCAAGCATGCAATCTGCGGATCCTTTGATGCTGCCTGAAGATACTTATGTATAACAATGAGAACAGATGGAACCAGTAAGATCTGATATTGGTTTCACTTCATTTATTCATTCTGTAATGACTGATTTATAAAATTCAGTGTAGTCAGAGCTTATTCTAGCACTCACTGAATACATGGCAGAGAAAGTAATACTAGACAGGGTGTCAGTCTATCATACTACTCTTCTGTTGTTTCACAGAAAATGATGGGTATGATATGTCACAGCCACTCAGATTCCTGCATGATATAGTGTTACTCATTGCTTAGGACAGGTCTGCCTTCCAGCACTGGTTTTCTCCTGAAACAATAAAAACATAATAAGAAGTCAAAGCAAAGATCCATCTTAATTATACCATGTGGAGTTATAAACAATTCTTCTGTCCAGCAGACTTAAAGCAACAGTAGGCTCCACTATGATTCAGTTGGAACAACAGGTTGTTGTCAGCTTAACTCACAATATTTCAAGTACATGTTTGAATTACGTTAGTCAATAGATCTAGTCATTGTCGGGGACAGATCCCACACAAGGTGACCTAGGCAGTTGCCTAGGGCCTGCTGTTGGCTGGAGGCCTGGACCAATCATACAATATAACAAAAAAGGACACACAACATATGACATAAAATATAATATTAAAAACAAAAAGAACTGTATTCAGTGAGCAATGTTCTTCAGTCTTTCTCTCTCTCTCTCTCTTTGACACAGATTTGGAGCTATTGAGAAAGACTCCTGTAAGTCAAAACAAGAAGCATGTTCCTTTTATAGAGCATAGTAGTATGCAGTTGCAGGTTTAGCTGCAGAATACCTTGGTTTTCTGTGATATCTTCCATTATGTTTTCTGCTGCTGCATTTCACGGGTGAGGGAACAAGCAATTACATTACTGAGCTGAACAAACAAGCAGATGTGTGTGTGTGTGTATGTGTGCTTGTATTGTTATATGCAGAAAAGCAAGCAAAGAGTTTCAGTCAGAATATCCTTCCCATAGAGTTAATTTCATAGAATAATCCAGACAGAAGCTGCAGTCCGGCTAAGTGACTTGCTCTACATCACACACTAGACAAATGAGGGCTGTAGGAATCAAACCCTGCACCACAAGAATACAGGAGACAGCTTTAATCCCCTGTACCAACTGCCAGACTGAGTAAAATATTTCCTGGCACAGTGTTCTGGATTGCAGTTGCTAAAGTATAACAGGAATGCTTGAGTTTCAGAGTTTGCATCCATCAGAAAATACTTAACAATACAAAGCTTGTTATTCTCTCAACTTTATATAACAGAAATATTTAAAATTTTCCTGATTTTTTTTTTTTAGGTCTTTGAGTTTGATTCTTGAGCAAAAAAGTAGAAAGGACAGAGGGGTATTGCAATGGGATCCATTGTATGGTTCTGACAGCAGCAAGCCGAGAAACATTTCTCGCTTATTATTATTATTAATTAATTAATTGACATTTTACTCAGTCTGTCAGATGGCAAACATCCTTCTCCCCTTTCCGTCTTGTTAAGATCGGGGTTCCCCAGGGCTCTATCCTGGACCTCCTACTTTTTAATATATTTACAAATAACCTCCATGTCTCCTGCCTCCATTCTACCTTAATACAGTACACAGATGATTCCACCATTATTAACACCTCTGACAATATACAAAATCTCCACACTGTCACTCAACAATCTCTGCACCTAGTAGACCAATGGCTAACTGAAAACAGCCTGCTTCTCAACCCCGAAAAGACCAGGCTTCTCCTTTTCCTTGCAAAACACCTCAGTCCAGCTAAAGACAACGTCACCATCTCATCCTTAGGTGATACAATTATCACTGCCGACTCAAACACCAAATTGCTTGGCGTTACTATAGATGACCAATTAAAATTTGACCTACATATCTTAAACTGTATCAAAAAGTCCAATCAAAACGTACTTCTTCTGTACTGCAACAACAAATATATACCTAACAAATCTAGACCTATACTAGCTCATTTATTCTACCTTCCCTGCTATATGCTGCTCTCATACGTACTAAGCTCCAAAATAATCTTTTAACCAAACTAGAAACCACCCATAACAAGATGGCCAGATTTGCAGCCAGTAATAGCTACAAATTCCACCACTGTATATCCCTGAAAAGCTTAAGATGGCCTGTGTTCCCCCACATCCTTCAAATATCACAACTACAAATTGCACATAGCATCCTTAATAGCCTCAATTCCTGCCCTGTCCTTAAATCCATAGTTACACCCTACACACCCAATCGTGACCTCAGAAGCATACAATATAACCCACTTCAGGTGACCAATCCAAACAAAAATATTGGAAAAATACTTTATAGTCATTCGATTGCATATTCGTGGAACAAACTTCCATTGTCCCTTCTCTCCACAACCAAAAGTGTGAATTTAAAAAGTAACTAAAAATTCATTTCCAACATGTATGGATCTGTACTTGTCAGGAAGTAATCTAATGAATTTTTCTTCTTCTCTCAATCAACATGTCTTCCTGGTATCTGCTATCTAAACTGCTTAGACATATTCTCTCTGTGCAGTTAGTACCTATGCTATTAAATGCATCTTAGCTGTACTATGTTATAATGTTACTCTGAGTTGTATATTACATATTTTTTTTTAATTTTAGGCATTGCTATATTCCTTGCATATAATTTATTTTACATATTTTGACTGGGATAGTCCGACTGGATACATGTCCATTTTCAGCGGAGGCCCAGGGACACATAACTTAATGCTAACCAAATTTCTTAAAAACATATTAGTACTGAATTCTCAAAATACTGTACTTTTGCCTTGTAAATATTTCTTGTTGTATACTTCTATTTCTCAATTTTTGTACTGTTACGTATCTTAC
Source organism: Protopterus annectens (assembly GCF_019279795.1). Taxonomy (NCBI): domain Eukaryota; kingdom Metazoa; phylum Chordata; order Ceratodontiformes; family Protopteridae; genus Protopterus; species Protopterus annectens. The sequence goes on from NC_056729.1 coordinate 1,773,972,485, forward strand.
AACTTGAATTTAAAGTTTTTTTTCCTATTTGTTATTACTTTCATGGAGCTTTTCTTCTTGGGTCTCTGCTGAAAAAGGGGTCTCTGGGCCTAGTTGGACTAACCCAGTTATCAAATATAAAAATAAATAAAATATAAACAAATACATAAATTCACCCACTTGATCTTAAGCAGATATCTGAGCTGCCCAATCATAAAAGTGTCTGTAAGTGATGATTTTGTATATAGGTTCATAGGTTCATAGGTTCATACTAGGCTATCTGCCCTAGGGCATTTATAAGCCCAGCCAGAATGTGTTTGGCTTTCGCCACCCATTTTAAATTTATTTTGCTATGCCCTTTTTCGAGGTTAGTATACTGTGCCTCTATCTAACAGTGACACAGAAGTGATACCCGATCTCCCATCCACTCATCAAGATTCCTCTTGAAGAGAGTCAATGAGGGACTCTGCCTAACCTGGACTGGGATTTTTATGAATCTGTCCCTCCAGCATGTCCTATTTATTTCAGTGCTGAGGTTCATTTTCTGAGGTGCAGCATGTCCATTAATTCGGGTTGGACATGGCTTTATCTGAACAGGCGGTATGCCACTGAGTAGAGCTGGAGTTTCTTCAGCATATGGCATCTGTTTGAGCCCTTTGATCCTCTTGGTGAGGTACTTTTGGGGTCTTTCCAGTTGCTGTACATCCCAAAAGGGGCATTGTACTCAATTATGGGCCTGATGAGGGATGAGTAAAGAGTGATCTAGATGCATGATTAGGTGGGCTATATAAAATGTTTTTCTAACCACTAATGGATTTCCACCTATGTGGTAATTTGTGGGCACTTTGTTTTGCCAAAGGGGATGACTATACACTTTTTGCATTTAGCTTGAGGCCATGGCTCTGGCACCAGTTGTCTGTTTCTATGAGGCCTTTTGGAGGATGCTTGTCCTTCCGTGTTGGCCTGTACCTCCGAGAAATATATACCGAACAAGAGAGGTCCCAGGACTGAGGGGACACCACTTGTAACTGGTTTGGAGTCTGACATGGCTCCAGCAATTCTAACCATGTGGGTTCTGTCCTTGAGCCAGTTTGCAATCCATCTAGTGACATAGGGGTTTATATTTAAGTTGGTGAGCTTATCTATAATGCCCGAGTGGGGTATTGTATTGAAGGTTTTTGTGAGGTCCAGGTAGGCTGTGTGGACCACCTTCCCCCCGTCAATGGCCTTGGTGACTGTTTCAAAGAAATCAACAAGGTTTAAACTGGGTAGGATCCAGTGTTTGTAGGTCCCCAATATCTTTATTTATGAGGTCCATGATGATCCTTTCCATAGCTTTGCAGACCAAGCTAGTCAGGCTTATGGGATAGTTTGCAGGATCCGTTGAGGCACCACTTTTATGGAGAGGGACCACTGTTGCTGTATGCCACTCTTTGGGCACATATCCTGTAGTAAGGCTGAGATTGAACAGTAGTTTTATGTTTGGGTTTAGCTCTTCTTTGAGTTCATGTAAGGACACCATCTGGTCCCATTGATGCTGTGTATTTTGCTTTGGAAACCTGAGCATCTGAGATGACAGGGGCAGCACTCTGCTGGGATAGATATTTGCCCTTTTGGTGGGAGGGAGAAGTTTGCACTGAACCTGTCAGCTAGGATGTTGGCAATGTCTGTGGGTTCGGTGTATTTTTTGTCATTTTGGACTAATTCTGAGCATATCTGGGAATCACCACCCAGGTTCCTAACATAACTAAAGAAAGCCTTGTGATTATCCTTAGTGTCCTGTGCAATTTTTCTCGAAGCTGGCCTTAGACAATTTTATGTGTGCCCGTAGTTTTTTGCTAATACTGAGAAGTGATGCCTTCCCTTTTTGGGATTTTGCTTTATCATTTAGTAGCTTCCTCCTTCTATTGTATAGTTTGTTTATGTCCACCAGACAGGGGAGGATTGGGTCTTGGTTTTATTTGGGATCATGATCCATGCATTCCTGAAGGTGTTCATAGAATGCGTTTATAAAAACAGGCTCGGGCTTTGAAGGATTCCACCTCAGTTTTGAGGAGTGTAAAATTTGCTTTAGAGAAGTTTTTCACTGTGTTTTTCTGTGCAGGGGGTGGGGTCGGGATGTGAATATCCAGTGAGATTAGTTTATGGTCTGATCTTACCAGTGAGGGATACACTTCTGGTCTGGAGCATAGAGTCCCCATGTTGGTGATGATCAGGTCCAGTATGTTTTCCCCTCTTGTGGGAGTGGTAACAAGTTGTTCCATAGCATTTGAGTTTATAAATTCTAGGAACCTTTGGGCTAGGGTGTTGGAACTAGAGTAATGCTCCCAGTCTATGTTTGGGTAGTTGAAGTCGCCCAATATAATGGTGTTTGGAGAGACCTTCATATTTTCCAGTGTTCTCAGGAAGGCCGAGTGGGGTTCCTGGGTTTGGGAGGGTGGTCTGTAGCAGGCTATAAACTGGAAGGCAGTTTTACCCACTGTTAGTTGCACATGGATAGTCTCTGATGCTTCGTGCTTTGCCACCAACCTGGAGGTGTGGGTATCTTTGATGAATATCGATACTCCCCTCCTTTTGTGGTTCGGTCCAAGTTTGCATGGTATGAGGTATAACCTGGTAGTGCTGGGGTGCTCAGCCCTGAACCAGGTTTCTGTTACTGCACAGATATCGATGTTCTCCATGCTAAGGAGAGTTGCATGCATCTTGAGGTTTAGACTTCTGGCGTTGAGTAGCATTACTCTTAGTTTCTTATCCCTTGTGATACCTATGGAGGTGGGTTTGTCTTGCACTATGGGGAGCCTTTGCCAATATCCGAAAGCCCAGGGTGACAGGTGCAAGGCATATCATCCCAAGCTGACAGGCATTGTATCCCCTTTGAATGACACCAGTACTTAAGCCAATTGTTGAAATTGATCATCTTGTCTTCATATTGTGGCATCATTCTTGGTGTGGGTAAGATGCTACTCAAGGTCAGGGTCATACCGGCCTGGGCTACATGCTCAGAGAGCTCCTTTATGTCTCTTTTCATGTAGTCCAGGGAGCTCAGGTCATTCACACCAGCATGGACAATGACTGAGTCATATTTGTACTTGCCTTGGAGTGACCTGAGTGCTTGTGTTATGTGGCGGATCCTAGCACCTGACAGGCTGCTCACCGTGACCCTCTCCTTGTTCAGCCTGGTGAGCAGGACGTCAGTGTGCCTGACGATAGAGTCGCCTATTACAAGTGTATCAGGTGTGTTGTTTAGTCTTAAGGGCTGTGACTGTTTGGCACACTGGCTTTGTGAGATATGTGTTGCACATGTTTTGTTTGTGTGTGTTTGCATAAACATATGTGTGTTTGCATAAAGACTTAGTCCAGTAGGCTGCCCCAAGCTGTTAGCAAATTAATTCCAGAGTTGCCTTTTAAATTCCTCTCCCCTTTACATATCAGTTAACTAGTGTTTCACAATCCTCTGTTTGACTACGAATCCCAGTACGTCTCTTGTAGTCTAATGGGTTGCCAAGTGCATTTGCCATAAATGTTAGTTTTAGGAGAACAGAAGTTTACTGTTACCCATGCCAAGTCTGCTTTTAGTCTGAGACTATTTTGTCCTGTTTAGCAAATGGCTGTCAGAGTTGTTGCTGTAAAATATGAACATTTTAGATTAAATACAAATTTATGATTATTATTGTAAAAGTAAAAAAGAAAACTGTATGCACACTGACAGGTTTGAACATTTTTTTTCTTGAAACTTGGGAGAGATAATCAATTAATGAGGTGTTAATATGGTTGGGGGGAGGGCAATCCATTACCATGCCTAGGGCCCAATTTGACCATGATCCTGGTGTGGTCACTGTCATTCTTATACACATAATCTACAACAGTCCATTCCTGGAGAGAGGCAATAGTCTTTATCTACCGCTTTCTGCATCATCATTCCTGGCAGCACTGCAGGACGGAAGAACTTATTGTGGAACCTTCCGGAACAGGATCTGCAGCTCATTAGGCTCACAGTGTGGTATGCATACTTCACAGCAAGTGTTAAGGCTTTGCATCTTACCAATCCAGGGGGAAATTCCAGTGGTACAACCTGACTGTTCTGACCACTGTGGTGGTGTTGTGTGTTGTGTAGGTGAATAAGCCTTAACAATAAAAGACAGAAGCAGCAGTTTTGTGATTTGCAGCTGCATGATATTTCCAGTATCAGACAGCATGTTGTATCAGGATCGTCACTACCGATTATCTAGTGCTTACTTTAGGTCCCGCTGTCTAAGCTGCGTTATATCCGAGACTGGCACATTTCTGTAGCCAGCTGTGAATTTACATGCACAACTCATTAGTTTCCTGCAGCAATATATTTGAATAAGAAAATAACAGCCCATATGGAAAACATAACTCACTTAAATCTGAAATTGCAGGCCTCTTAGCTTCCTAAAAGCTTGTTTAATTATAACATAATATAAATGTCAGGGCTCATTAGTCAAGTTATAATAGAAGATAGAGAGTAAAAAAAAAGTTTTAGTTTCTACATGTTTAAATTAAAGTATCAATGTTTTCCAGGTTAGTGTTACTAATATTGTGTATTATGTACCTCTGCAGTGGAAATGGGTAGAAATTATGATGGTAATAATTTTAATTAAATTTTAAAGATTTATCTTACCTGCATCTTTTCAATCATTTCAAACAAATCGTTCTACATAAAACAAGCAAAAAGAAAACAAAATTACTCGCACTGCCGACTGCTGTACCTCACTAACATCGTTTAGGCAGAATTCGCTTCATGTGGTGCTGTACGTTTGTTATTCATTTATTAAGCAGACACAGCCATGCTCAGCTATCACATCTCACACAAATTCCTCTCAGTATTTCTCTCACTCTCCTAGGAGTAAACTATAAGTTAAAATGATGTATAAACTATACGTTAAAATGATGTATAAACTATACGTTAAAATGATGTATAAACTATACGTTAAAATGATGTATAAACTATAAGTTAAAATGATGTATAAACTATAAGTTAAAATGATGTATAAACTATACGTTAAAATGATGTATAAACTATACGTTAAAATGATGTATAAACTATAAGTTAAAATGATGTATAAACTATAAGTTAAAATGATGTATAAACTATAAGTTAAAATGATGTATAAACTATAAGTTAAAATGATGTATAAACTATAAGTTAAAATGATGTATAAACTATAAGTTAAAATGATGTATAAACTATAAGTTAAAATGATGTATAAACTATAAGTTAAAATGATGTATAAACTATAAGTTAAAATGATGTATAAACTATATGTTAAAATGATGTATAAACTATACGTTAAAATGATGTATAAACTATAAGGTAATATGATGTATAAACTATAAGTTAAAATGATGCATAAACTATAAGTTAAAATGATGTATAAACTATACGTTAAAATGATGTATAAACTATAAGTTAAAATGATGTATTTGATATTCTACTGAAGATTTAGAAGGAAAGGTACTACACTGATTCAGACTGTCAGCCTCCACATCTTAGAGAGGGCGACTCAGACCTTAACGTACTGCAGGTTTACCAAAAGTAGCTTTGGCCACTGTCTTCTCACTTCATACAAGAAAAGGCAGATTACATGTTTAGCTTAATTTAAAAACTTAGAAAACAAAAAGCATTGCATGAGGGGAATTACTACAATTATTCTTCAAGACAATCAGCTAAAAGGTCACAATTTCTTTCCTCCTGCCTATTTTTAAGATGTAAAACATTTTGGAAAGCTTCTCAAAAATCTGAGATGAAGTATTTATGCAGCCCATTCCAATTTAATGTTGTAGTTGCAATGAATACATTAACCAGCTGCATAATGCAAAATGTGAGGCCATGATTGCATTTCCTTCTATCCGATGATTGTGTAATTTGCATTAAGTAAGACATTTGTATTGCAGCTATGACACTGAGGAGTGACTGAGAACTTGCGTTGATAAATGATACACATCACATGACACTAAATGCATTCAGATGTCTACACAACAGTGGGTGTAACACATCACATGACAGAGTATGCACTAAGATGTCCACTCAGCAGTGAGCGTATACACATCACATGACAGTGCATGCACGCAGATGTCCACATGACTGTAGGTGCGTACACATCACATCACATCACCATGAATCCAGAGGATGTCTGCATGACAGTAGGCTCATACACATCACATGACAGTGATGCACTTAGATGCCCACATCACAGGAGATGCATACACAGCACATGACAGTGAATGCACAAAGATATCCACATGGTAGGTTTGTACACATCCCATGACATTGCATGCACATAGATGTCCACACATCACTGAGTGTATACACATCACACAGAGCATACATGTAAATGTACACATGGCTATAAGTGCATAGACTTCACATGGCATTGCATGTATGTAGATGTCCACATAACAGTAGGTACGTACAGCATCACATTACATCAGACTGAATGCACAAGATGTCTACATGAGAGTGGGTATATACACATAACATCAGAGTGAATGCAAATGACATCTGCATGACATTTATGCAGTGACATTGATGATTGAACAGATTATTTGTAGGTGCATGATGTGTGTGTGTGTGTGTGTGTGTGTGTGTGTGTGTGTGTGTGTGTGTGTGTGTGTGTGTGTGTTTAGTATGTGTGCGTCTGTGTGTGTTTAGTGTGTGTGTGTGTCTGTGTGTGTCTGTGTGTGTTTAGTATGTGTGTGTGTCTGTGTGTGTTTAGTATGTGTGTGTCTGTGTGTGTTTAGTGTGTGTGTGTGTGTGTGTGTGTGTGTGTGTGTGTTTAGTATGTGTGTGTCTGTGTGTGTTTAGTATGTGTGTCTGTGTGTGTGTGTGTGTGTGTATGTGTGTGCTTAGTATGTGTGTGTCTGTGTGTGTTTAGTCTGTGTGTGTGTGTGTGTGTGTGTGTGTGTGTGTGTGTGTGTGTGTGCGTTTAGTATGTGTGTTTCTGTGTGTGTTTAGTATGTGTGTGTCTGTGTGTGTTTAGTGTGTCTGTGTGTGTTCAGTATGTGTGTGTGTGTGTGTGTTTAGTATGTGTGTGTCTGTGTATGTTTAGTGTGTGTGTGTGTGTGTGTGTGTGCGTATGTTTAGTATGTGTCTTAGTGTCGGTGTGTGTGTGTGCGTGTGTGTGTGTGTGTGTGTGTGTGTGTGTGTGTGTGTGTGTGTGTGTGTGGCTGTGTGTGTCTGTGTGTGTTTAGTATGTGTGTGTGTGTGTGTGTGTGTGTGTGTGTGTGTGTGTGTGTGTGTGTGTGTTTAGTATGTGTGTGTCTGTGTGTGTTTAGTATGTGTGTGTGTGTGTGTGTGTGTGTGTGTGTGTGTGTGTGTGTGTGTGTGTGTGTGTGTGTTTAACTTCTAGTGCCATTCATTAGACCTCTAAATGTTAAAACAGATTTATTTTGCATAATGAGAAGCATTGTCTGGTTAACTGACTTGCTCTGAGTCACACAGTAGTCAAATGGAGGCAGAAAGAATTAAACCCTGCATCCTTGACATGAGGAACTGATGCATTAGAAGCTTAGAGTCTTAATCCTCTGCAGTAACTGCCAAAAGATCACAGTTTTTCATTTTCTGATGGAAAACTGAAGGCTAAAAGTCAGTGAAGTTTACAATCAATCATAATGACAGTCATTATAGTTCTGTGAGATATTAATGCATTACTTCCTGTAGTCAAAGTTACAGGGTTTGAAAGACTTTCACGTCCATTTAACCACTAAGTGACTTTAAGCAAGCAGAATTTGATAGTGACATGTTTGGTTCCTGCATCCCACTATTCCACTTGTAACTTATAAATTAACATAATGGGTTATTGCTGTTGTTTCCTGTGTCAGGGGTGTGGAGTTTGAATCCTTCCAATCCCTTTTTATTTTAGTCTGGCAGTGAGTGCTGTGAGCTGAAGACCCTGTGGTACAGGGTTTGAGTCCCTTAGTCTTCATTTGCCTATTATGTGATCTTGACCAAGTCATTTAATCAGACAGTGCTTTGTGGCAACTGGGCATTTAAGCTATGCTCCTTAATGTCCCCTGGACTGCAAGGCTAGTAACTACCTATGAACCAAAACAGTTACGGCATACACCTTTGCTTGTGACATAAATAAGACATGTTCGCAAGACAGATGTGCCTCAGAAGATTCTCATCCTCTGAAACAGGCTCTCCACCAATGCTTTGCAGAGACCACCCCTAAACCTATTTAAGTGTAACCTTGACCTATGGATGAAAAATTGGAAAGTCACCCCAGGTCTGACCCCATGCCTGTGATAGAAAGAGGCAGACAGTAATGCCCAAACTAATATAACCCACCCCCCCTCATAACCTCTAGAAACTTACTAACATACCCACTGTTAATAAATGCCCATAATTCATGGAGAAACAATTAGGTTAGATTGCATGGCCAGGCTTATAAAGGCCCTGATGGTTGTTAGCCTAATATATACCTATGAACTAATACTTCTACAAACTTCCTAACATACCCCCTGTTAACAAATGCTAATGACACATAGGGACACAACTGGGTTGGACTGCATGGCCAGGCTTATAAAGGCCCTGGTGGTCATTATCCTGTTATATACCTATGATCTAATACTTCTAGAAACTTCCTAATATACCCCCTGTTAATAAATGCTAATGACACATAAGGACACATCTGGGTTAGATTGCATGGCTAGGCTTATAAAGGGCCTGGTGGTCATTATCCTGTTATATACCTATGAACTAATACTTCTAGAAACTTCCTAATATACCCCTGTTAAGGGACACAACTGGGTTGGACTGCATGGCCAGGCTTATAAAGGCCCTGGTGGTCATTATCCTGTTGTATACCTATGAACTAATACTTCTAGAAACTTCCTAATATACCCCCTGTTAATAAATGCTAATAACACATAGGGACACAACTGGGTTGGACTGCATGGCCAGGCTTATAAAGGGCCTGGTGATCGTTAGCTATGAACATATTAACCTAAAAGAAGAAAATTATTGTAATACAAAGGAGCACCATCATATGAGCCAAGTTCTTTGGATACCATTTTTGGTCCCCTTGTTTTTTAAATGATGACAATCTGTGTATTATTTATCTGTGAATAAAGTGGAAAACATGCTGTGTATGAGCTTAAAGTTAATACCTAAACTATCAAGACATTTTTAACATAACAGGTATGCAGGTGTGAAATGCACAGTGTTTGGGATACAGCAGTTTGTCTTTGCTCTTGCTGCATATAGGAGAGGCTATGAGCTGTAAAAGAGTTGCTTCTTCCAGCACAGGATTTTATTCCCCCTGCCTTCATTTGCCCCCTGTGTGACTCGGACCAAGTTACTTCACCAGACAGCACTCCTGGGCTGCTCCTGTAAATGGGCACTTGTGATAAAGCTGTCCCAGCCTGTTAACAAATGCATTACACAACTGTCTTTTGCACTCCTGCATCCTTCACATAGCCCTAATTAGTGCTTCACTATATACTGTTTAAATAAGAATCTCACTACACCTCTTCTAGTTTAGTGGTCTGCCAGATGCATTTTCACTAAATGTCAGTTTCAAGTGAAGAGTTTACTGTTTCTCATGCTGTCTCTGTTTTCAGTGTGAGAGTGTTTTGTTTTGTTTAGAAAATGGATGTCAGAGTTTTGCTTTAAACTATGAAATGGAAGTTTTAAATGAAATCAAAATCTCACTGCTAATTGTAAAAGTAAAGAAAAAATAGTATGCACACGGACAGGTTTGAACAGTGTCTTAAGGTAATTGGGGAGAAACAACCAAATAATGGAATATTGATATGGCCGGATAGGGTCCTGGTTTATTAACTTGCATAGGGCCTCATTTGGCTGCAGTCTGACTCTGTTGACTCTGGAGGCATATGCTGCAACAATATGACATTATCAACCATTCAGGTAAGTCAGACCTGTGCTGAGTGATGTCTGAAGAAATGGCTATTGTTAATGACAGAGAAGACATAGTGGATTTAAAAATGAGATGTAAGTATCCTTCAAGTATGTAAGCCCCCCTCCCCAAACAATATATGTTGAATGCAATAATATTTCTGAGCTTTGTAAGATTTAAGGGCTGTTGAACAAAAGCTGTTGCAACATCTGTGCTAATTGCTTTGTTTTATTCATTGGACTAAAAAATGAATGAAGTCATTATTAGGCCTGGATTGTGTAACATAGTCTTAACATGTTATAGTTTAGTAATAAATGTTTGCAGTACCTTCTTTACAGCCCTCACCAACTGCAACGGGGTTGACATTTGTCAGGTCATGTAGTCTGCATTATTTGGGGTGATGATCAGAACTGTCTGATCTTTAGCACTGATTATGCAGTCATTGTTACATATTACTGGGATACAGTGTTAGCTACAAGATCGGACTGTAAAGGATTTCTGTCTGGCAGTTAGTGCGGGAGGATAAAACTCTGACTTCTTAATGAGTTGCTTATTGTGCTAAGGGTCCATGATTTTAATATGTCCACCGTTACTAACCTACTGTCCGACCTTCAGCAAGTCACTTAGCCAGCAAGTGTTTGGTGAAACCTGGGCTAGGCTCCTTAATGGTGTTTTGGATTACTTGCCTAATAACTAACTATGTACCTGTGGTTGTTTTATTTACCAGCCATTCTCCATTGCATTGTTGTTGTAGCCATTAGTGTGTCTTTGCAGAGCTGGTGTATATTTGCATAAAGCAAACTGGAATACTGTAATGTGGCCAGTTTTATCACAATGAGACACGAAATGTGTACATGGTCAGTAAAGTGGCCATAATCGATGAGTCAGGTATTGGTGGATTATAATGAATGCATTTTGACTGGCCTTTTATGTTTTAAATGTTCTCAAATGGGTAGACTTGTCATTATTAGTCCATATATTTTGTTTTACTACTTACTGGGAAAAATGTTCAAAACTATAAAATACACTGTAAGAATTGTTGCTTTAACAAAAAGAACATGTGCATTTATATGTGGTCCTAAAAAAGTGTGCAGGTGGCCCACAGTTAGAAAACAGCCTCGGTCCCATTGTACACTTAATCCATCACTGTATATCAAAGCATGACAATAGTCATATGGTCATCACATGATTGTCATCACTGAATGACAACGTGTGTGCTCACATCTCTATATGTTGGTGCATTCATCTGTCACTGTCTTATAGTGTGTGAATTCATCACTGCACACACTGCATGCACTCATAAATGGATGCACTTATATCATCACAAAAACTCACATCTTTCCAAGACCCTGCATACTATTCTTATTACGCAGTTGTAGATGCAGGTTATCGAATGTGTCTTTGTCGAACAGTAAAGCGTGAAAAGGCAAAACAGCGAAGTGGCTGTTCAGCGAATTCTTTCCCTGGGAAAGAATTCATTTGGCCGCTTTCACTACTTTGCCTTTTCGGCACTGTAGTGTGATCTCGGAGCTGGTATAGTTAAGTAGGGGTGGTGTGGGGGGGTGAAGCCCTTGACATTAAGTAATGGTTTGCTGTTTTTTTTTTGTTTTGTTTCAGAACAGCGATTGTTTTCCATTGGAAAACAATCACTGTTCTGAAGTTTCGAAGTGGTAAGCTTTCGCTTACATGGGGTCGATTATCTGTCGTTCCCTCTTCTGAGCATGCCATATGATAATACAGACCTTATTATTCACATTGTTGCATGAAGTCATGTCACTGTCTTTACTGCTATCATTGCATTCAGTCATATCACTACATGCACTCATATGAATGTATGTATTGATATCACTGCATGCATTCACATCACAACGCGTAATCATATCACTGTTTGTACTTATGAAAGGTATTCAAAATGCTGTATGGCAGTGCTAATACTTACATCACTGCATGATTCATGTAATCATACCACTGCTTGGAATTAATGAAATTAAACCACTGTACAACAGCCACAGCATACCAATCTAATTGTAGACATGCACTGACATCACTCACTGCTGAAAGCCTGTGTAGAAAGTCACTGATCAAAACCTCAACTTTTACGAGGATGAGCAAAGATCATCAAACTTCAGGAGCCTGATCATCAACAAAATATCTCTGTAGTCTCTTCAAGATACAAACAAGTCACCTCATCCTTTATCATCATCATCATCGAAAACAATGACTTCTTTAGTAAGAAGAAATCAAAGCATATCACTCAAATGGAAAGACGCCAATGATTTCTTACCCATAAAAGTAAGGGCCTTAAATCCTTCAAATATCCCACCACATAAGAATGACTGTCCTTATCTTCAGTAGCCTACTGGGTGCTCTGATGGGATCTATGCATCACATGTTTGCAGATTTATAAGCCATGATATACCCGATCCTGTTTGTCTTTCTCTTTATTTGCAAAACCAGCGGTTCTACAAACATACACAATAAGGACTGAAATCTACATCAGCAAATAATCAAGCCTCACTGGAGGTGCAGGTTCCTAATTCAACACATTCCTAACCTACAGAATAAGTTATCACTACAGGTTAGACATAGTGCTACTTCTGCGACCTTTCAGACTAGTCTTAATTATTAGATGAGTCGATCCAAATTTACATCAGGGTCATCATGTACAACCCACTATTAATTGCCTGAAAAAGCTGGCAGAAACTTTAAAGTGGGTTTACTGAAAGGTGTGTATGGCTAGGCATCTTATATACTTGCATACTGTTATTATTATGTTTCTATATACTTTATAAACATTTTCTTATATCAGACTTACTATAATAAATGAGTTCATTTTTCTGAGCCTCCACTGAAAAGGAACAGTCTGCTGACTCAGATCATCCTGATTATCAAATTAAAATAAATAAACAAATAAATAAATAAAACAAGGCCAAAAATCAGTAAAACATTCTTTTTTTTCTTAGAAGAAACCTTTTCACTCCCCCTTCACCCTCGGTACTTGTTGAAAAGGCATGTTATTTTGCAAGGCTTGCCAAATCCCTGAGTTTAAATCATCTGTGAGCTTCTCTGTTTGGCCTTTACTGTTCATCTACTTCAAAGTTAGAGTCTTGATCAATGACTTTCTGACAGAGAACTGAGTACATGACAGCTTCATCACCATTTCAAAAGTCCTACGACAAAACAATGAAACTTTGTCACCCATCTGGCTGAGTTACATCTTAATGAGTAATAATTGGCACAAAAAATCACCGTGGAAGCTCTTTAGAGGGCCAGTGCTAAACCCCTTCATTGTTTTCCTTTTGTTTTTTACTTTCTTTCTCAACATTTTGTACTACCATGGTGTTAGTATATACGGATACGTTACAAGTCACCAAGTCAAGGGTTGCACAAAGAATCATCGCTGGCACTCTTTGTAGTACAGGGCCAGTGCTGATCCCCTGTCAAGTACAGGGCCAGTGCTGATCCCCTGTCAAGTACAGGGTCAGTACTGATCCCCTGTCAAGTACAGGGCCAGTGCTGATCCCCTGTCAAGTACAGGGCCAGTGCTGATCCCCTGTCAAGTACAGGGTCAGTACTGATCCCCTGTCATGTACAGGGTCAGTGCTGATCCCCAGTCAAGTACAGGGTCAGTGCTGATCCCCTGTCAAGTACAGGGCCAGTGCTGATCCCCTGTCAAGTACAGGGCCAGTGCTGATCCCCTGTCAAGTACAGGGCCAGTGCTGATCCCCTGTCAAGTACAGGGCCAGTGCTGATCCCCTGTCAAGTACAGGGCCAGTGCTGATCCCCTGTCAAGTACAGGGTCAGTGCTGATCCCCTGTCAAGTACAGGGCCAGTGCTGATCCCCTGTCAAGTACAGGGCCAGTGCTGATCCCCAGTCAAGTACAGGGTCAGTGCTGATCCCCTGTCAAGTACAGGGCCAGTGCTGATCCCCTGTCAAGTACAGGGCCAGTGCTGATCCCCTGTCAAGTACAGGGTCAGTGCTGATCCCATGTCATGTACAGGGTCAGTGCTGATCCCCAGTCAAGTACAGGGTCAGTGCTGATCCCCTGTCATGTACAGGGTCAGTGCTGATCCCCAGTCAAGTACAGGGTCAGTGTTGATCCCCAGTCAAGTACAGGGTCAGTGCTGATCCCCTGTCAAGTACAGGGCCAGTGCTGATCCCCTGTCAAGTACAGGGCCAGTGCTGATCCCCTGTCAAGTACAGGGCCAGTGCTGATCCCCTGTCAAGTACAGGGTCAGTACTGATCCCCTGTCAAGTACAGGGCCAGTGCTGATCCCCTGTCAAGTACAGGGCCAGTGCTGATCCCCTGTCAAGTACAGGGCCAGTGCTGATCCCCAGTCAAGTACAGGGTCAGTGCTGATCCCCTGTCAAGTACAGGGCCAGTGCTGATCCCCTGTCAACTACAGGGCCAGTGCTGATCCCCTGTCAAGTACAGGGCCAGTGCTGATCCCCTGTCAAGTACAGGGTCAGTGCTGATCCCCTGTCATGTACAGGGTCAGTGCTGATCCCCAGTCAAGTACAGGGTCAGTGCTGATCCCCTGTCAAGTACAGGGCCAGTGCTGATCCTGTCATACAGGGCCAGTGCTGATCCCCTGTCAAGTACAGGGTCAGTGCTGATCCCTGTCAAGTACAGGGCCAGTGCTGATCCCCTGTCAAGTACAGGGCCAGTGCTGATCCCCTGTCAAGTACAGGGCCAGTGCTGATCCCCTGTCAAGTACAGGGCCAGTGCTGATCCCCTGTCATTGTTTCCTTTTTATTTATTTTTGTTTGTTCTCAACATTTTTACTACCGTGGCATTAGTATATATAAATAAGGGGTAATGGTAATAGTGCGCGACAGAGGCAACAGGTGCTAACTGAGGGTTCTTTTTTGGGGATAAACTCTTAGCTGGGCTTGTTAGGGTCCCAGGCAATTACCTAGTAACCTGCAATGATCCTATGATCCGATGGGGGTGAGAAGAGGGGCTTGTCCCCCACAAAAAAATGTGTGTTTTTGTTTGTTACAGCTTTATGACAGTACTATTGTTGTGTTCATTTGGCTGTAGCTTTGCTCAGACATAACTCAGCAATTCATAGTGAAATCCTACATTAACATGCATTTAATTAACTTATACTGCTGTACGACGGTACCCGTGTTCACATCACTGCACAGCAATGCATGGATTTACTCCAACAATGTATCAGGGTTCATGCTAAACACATTTTAAATAAATTTTCCAAACCGATAATTAAGCTCAATGTGAGACAAGTCAGCCCTGCTGTTCTTTACAATGGACAATCCTTCAGATAAACAGCACGGTGTTTATGCAGCCTAACATAACCGCCAATCAGAAAATTCCAGTGTAAAAATATAAATAACAACTGAACTACTGCAACTGGATAGCTAAGTTGTAACAGGACTGTGATGATTATATTTTGTGTGTCAAAGTCTAACAAAATGTTCAGCTGTAGTGCTCTTTAGTGAGTCAGAGCAGGTGGGTCAGAGATAGTCAGTGTAAATGCAAATGAGAGCTCATACTGGACATTTCCTGTTGAAGTAACCATACTGCTTGAGACACACATTTAGGGCACAGAGCTAGAGGAATTATGGGTCACCAATCAAGGCTGGAACAAGCTGCTATCAAACCAACAGAAAGAAAAGAGACACTGTCTAAAAAGAAGCTTCTTCTGCTTTCTGAATCTGTCTCTTCCTTTCCACATAACCCATATTTGTTCCACTCTGCAGGGCTTTTCATCTCATCATAAGCTACCATGTAACTAGATTATGACTGAGAAACAAATAACCCTAAATTATAGTACACTCACGTAACAAATATGCATTTAAACAAGAGACCTGAGTTAGAGACTGAATGCAGAGGTTATAACAAAGCTACAGTCATCTCTAGTTAGTGAGGACTTACAGGATATCCCATTAGATGTGTTGCAATATGGAACTTAAATCTTGTTAAGATAAAGTAGGACAAAACAACAGACAGGCAAATTATTGTTAAATCAAATTTTGTATTTCAATGATTCATGACACTATTTTTGTCACAGGACTACTTTGCTACAGCCTTTAACTGCATCCATAGACCAGCAGTTGTATAAAGTCGTTAAATCATAAAGTCTGTAACTCTATAACCTTTTCTTTTTAAGACCTAAATAAGTTGAAGGTTCTTAATGTTTTCCAAAGTTATTTATTTATGGCACTCATTCATTGATTCATTCATTGTCTTACACCAGTTTTCTGCAAATCAGTTCCAAGAGTCAGCTGCAGACTATCTTGCCACTCAGCATTTACAAGGTAATGAAGGCAATCATGGAAGTCACATCATTCGGGAACCAATCATGGAAGGCACATAATTCCGGAACCAATCATGGAACACACATCATTTAGCAACCAATCATGGAAGGCACATAATTCGGGAACCAATCATAGAACGCACATCATACATTAACCAATCATGGAAGGCACATCATTCAGGAACCAATCATGGAAGGCACATCATTTGGAAGCCAATCATGGAAGGCACAGCATACAGGAACCAATCATGGAAGGCACATCATTCTATTGCAGGATTGAGACACAGTTATTAAGTCAGCGCATATACACTGATGAGCAATTCATCTACACATCTTTGGAAAACTGGGGGAAGCACATTTTCCAAAAAAAAAGAAAGAAAAAACGAGGACACAGGGAGTACATACAAACTCTGCAGAGGTCTATACCAGCAGGAAACTGAACTGGAGAGCCAAATCATGCATTGATTTGCTGTTACTCTTTCCTTACTTCACCCCAAACAAAACTAAATAACAGGGTGTATTCTTATCCATAGATTAGACATTTTTTTCTTCCCTTTTTATAATTTCTTCAAATAATTTGAGTTTCTAATACCATGATAGGAAGGGACCCCTTTCCTAAGTCAGGGTACAATTACAGTTGATGAAATTTGTATTGTTTCAGCCTTTAATATTAGCTAAGACTAATATTCTCATTGCTTATAATGTACCCATAATTGCCTCCATCTGCAGTCCATGGGGGGTTACATTGTTACATTTAGTGAGAACATATTTAAGCAGATTTGAAACATTTTGTATTAGTACTGTTCTTCCTACTACTACTGGAACTTGGTATTTTTCTTCCACCTTGTTCTCATTTCTGTTTGCAAATCTTATTATTTTATGATTTTGTAACCCTTAGTACATAAAATACAACAACCAGTGGGTGTAAAAATTTTAGTGGTTAGTACTACTTTCACATTTTTCCTTGAAGTAATATATATTTAGTTTTCTTGCATCTATTTTTTAACTCCATCACTGCGGTGGTGGTGCTGCGGCAGCGTTGTCACCTCACAGTTAGACGTTGCCCATTCGATTCTCAGTTAGAGCGTCTTCTGTGTGTCGACATGCGTGAATGGGGTTCCTTCGTTGAAGGTTGTGTGTTAGGCCTGGCAAGCCAGCACGTAAAAATCTACTGCCAATCATTAGCGGACCGGAGTTCCGCTGTGGTGACCCCTAACCGGGAAAAGCCGAAAGACACAAACAAACTGTCAGCACTACTTTGTGGTTCATATTATCAGCTACTTCTATACCTGTCAACCTGGAAACATTAAACATCTGGACAAAGGCCCATGAAAAGTAGGTACAACTGGCCACAAATTGGGATGCTAATTAACATAAACTGTGTATACATAATCATGTAACCCCACCCACTCCAATGGGATTGTAAAGGTGCTTAGTGATTAGTTCATAGGTTCATAGGTGTTTACTAGGCTAATGACCACAAGGGCCTTTTTAAGCCTTGGCATGCATCCCAAATCTTTGACAAGTTCTGACACCCTTGATAACTGTAAGCATGGGCCTGGGAGATTAACCATTTACAGGTTACCTGTGTCCACTGGAGTCATAGGTGCCAAACCAAAGATGAATTTCCAGTTTCCTATCCAGTTGTCCAAGTTGCACTTGAATTAGGTTAGGGAGGAACTCTGCTTCACATGGATGAGGAGCCTTTTCCATAGACAGGGTAGTCTCTGGGATAAATACCTGTCTCTCCAGCAGGTCCTATTTATATCATATGCAAGGTTTAAGTCTTTAGAATGGGTAATTCTGGTGCTATTTGTTTTGTGGATATGTAGGAGGTCCATCAAAGTGGGGTCTGACAATGCTCTCTATGACAGGCATAGATATACCCTCAAAAGACTGTAAGAGGCAGAATACAGGGATAAGGCCTTGAGGCAGTCTGCACAGGACATTTTATTTATGCCCTGTGTTTTTTTTAGTGAGGAACCTCTGTGGATGTTCCAATTGTTGTAAATACCTGGTTATTCACATACCAAAGGGGCACTGTACTCAATGATAGGTCGGATGAATGCTGAATACAGTGGAACAATGACTTCCTTGGACATGGATGACATACCTTTGTTTATCAGTTGTACAAGATAGAATGATTTCCTCACCACTGTAGACAGGTGATGGTCAAAGGCTAGATTACTATCTATGGGAGTCCATAAGTCCCTAACTACTGGATCATTTCTAAGGGGTGTGTTGTCAATATGATAGTAATCAGGGATGGATGACTTCCCAAAGGATATGATTATGCATTTCTTGGCATTTAGTTTTAGTCCATGACTCGGGCACAAGTTGTTTGTCTGTGTCAGCCCCTCCTGGAGAACATTTGTGTCTGTGTGAGATTCAGTGACAGCTCCTAATTTGCAGTGAAGTAGTGATTGGACTTACTAGGTAAGGGGAGTGATGAAATTATGTGGAGTGGAATGGGAAGACCCAGAACTTGACGTGGGTAACAATGAAAAATAAAACAATCAGAAATTTAGGAACAGAGATTTGTTGGTTCACTTGCAAGATACAGCACTGATCGACGGGAATCTTTTTCAGACTCCTTATGGTACTGCCTGGTTAACTGACTTATGTGGGGTAAGCAGTAGGCAAATGAAAGTTCACAAAATCAAACCCTTTGAGCCATGAATGGTACAACCCTCTTTGACCCCCCCCACCCCGTTCCTTCACAGGAAAAAAATGTACTTCAGTTGCTAGGTTAAAGGAACTAAATCTTTATCAGCAGATAAACAGGACATATTGGCATGACAGATTCATATGCCAACATACTCCTCAACTTTCGACACAAGCTTCCACTACATTTCAAGCAGAGTAACACCCTTGCCACCTTCAGTGTAAACCTAGATAATTGGATGGGCACCCTCAAGTTTTCCTCTGGTCTATAATTTCATGTCCTCCTTGAGGCTAGAGGGAACTTTTGAATATTTTTGGCTAGTCTTGTAATGGTATTCAGACTAATAACCTAATATGTACCTATCAATGTATGCACGGTACAGTATACAGAATTAGTTGGGGGTTCATATAATGCACTTTCCAAGGCCAAAAACACTGCTTTGATGGGCTCCAATAACATTCTAAGATCCTTACTAAATAACATGAAAACTTACCTCTCTGGTCGACTTGAATCAATTATTAACTGCATCCCACAGTCATGTTTTGTGCCCAAGGAATGGAAGATGGCTACAGTCATTCACCTGTACAAAGGAGGTCCAACAACCGATCCTGGTAACTACAGGTCCATGAGTCTGACCAGCCTCCTATACAAGGCAATGGAAAATAATCATCATGGACAAGATAAATTAGGACCTAGGTAACCAGAAAATGCCAGAACCATTAAAGTTAAAAGGAAGGTCATGCCTAGTAAATTTGGTGGACTTCTTTGAGAGGGTGACCAAAGCAATGGATGGGAGCAAGATTCTGTACACAGCTTACCTCAACCCGGCAAGGCTTTTGATACAATACCTCACTCACTCATTAAACACAAGTTCACTAATTTAAGTATAAACTCTTTTATCACCCACTGGATAGCCAACTGTCCTACTGATAGGATCCATGAGGTCAAATTTGGTGAGGCCACCTCCACCAAAAGGCCAGGCACTAGCTAAGTCCCCCAGAGTTCGATACAGACCCTGCTTCTTTTTGGCATCTACTTCTCATAAGTGAAAGCAAATACTGAAGGTTTATGACTGACTAAGTTTGCAGATGATTGCGAGCTGGGGGTTATCACTGACTCCCCTGCAGACACTAGCATTCTTCAAGAAGGTCTAGCTCTGTCTAACAAATGGAGACAAAGATATGGTCTTAAACTCAATGCTGGGAAATGCATAATCATACCCTTTGGGAAGCCAACCACCCTAGCTAATTACCATGATAATATGCCCCTAAGAATCAACCCAGGGGGCAGGAATCTGAGTTCACACGTAGACAGTAGCCTTACAATCGACCACCATGTGGTCACATTTGTGAGGAAGTCCTTTCAGTTTACACAATTTATAAGTAAGGGCATCTACATCCAAACAGGCCATTACTCCACTGTACTCTGCCTTTATCAGACAAATTACAGAGTACAATGTTTGGTATGTACCTTATCAGGCATGTGCAGCAATTACAGCAAACTCAGAAATTCCTTACAAAAAGAATACAAGGCATAACAAACCTTCCTTATACAAAGTGACTCAAAGCCCTTTCTGTCTATTCAGTATGCTGTAGACTGTTGAGGGGTGATCTATGCATGGCTTACAAAGCATCTACAACCCCAACAGTTACGAATCTCCTGCATATTTGTAAGACAAACAGTACTAGAGATACAAGGTCTAACGACCTGAATTTCATTTGTGACTTAAAAAGAACATGCTGGAGAGATGGATATGTATCCCAGAGACTTCCCGTCCAATGGAACAGGCTTCCCTTCCACAGTGTTTGTCTATTACCCAATTTAAGCATAACCTAGACAAGTGGATGGGGAACAGAAAATGCACACCAGGCCTGGCACCTATGTCCCTTATTGACAGAAGTAGCTTACAAATGCCTGACCCTCAATGTACTACTTGGAGACAGGATCTCATTACTCATTCAGGAAAACTTGACTGGGCTTATTAGTGCTGCCCCCCAGGTCATCAGCCTAGTAACTATCTATGAATCCATGAATGTCAAGATGTTTACCTCACACATATATGGTACAGGGTTTGATTCTCACCTCTGATAGGAAAATTAACTAGACTTAACATGGCCAACAAGGGCATTTAGCCTAGTACTTACTTATGAACCTAATGAAATTAACAAAGATACTTCTGCGTAAGATAAAGAACTTTAAAAGATTTTGGCAAGCTGCACCAGTATGCATGTATGCATGCTTCAGGAGTACTAGGATACGACATGCTGCATATAAGGGGTGCATACATGAGGCATACTGCAAAAATACATACATTTGGCATGAGGACGTAATACATATTGGAGACATGATGTAATAATACATACATGGGACATGATGTAACACTATCTATGGGGCATATGACACCAAAGTATATTTTATTTATTTATTTATTTATTTTACATTTCTACTATGGTGGTGGTGCTGTGGTACTGTTGTCGCCTCACAGTAAGACGTTGTCTTGTTTGATTCTCAGCTAGAGCATCTTCTGTGTGGAGACATGCGTGAATGTGTGTACCTTCGTTGAAGGTTGTATGTCAGGGCCGGCAACTCGGCACATAAAAATCTACTGCCAATCATTAGCGGACTGGAGTTCCGCTGTTGTGACCCCTAACCAGGAAAAGCCAAAAGACACAACATTTATTTATTTTACATTTGTTAACCGGGATAGTCTGACTGGACACAGGTCCATTTTCAGCGGAGGCCTGAGGAGAAAAGCTCCACTTGTGGTTAGTTACATAAGAGTTTAACAGTAGCAGTTTTATACAGTTACATATAGTTACCAGTACAGAATTATAGGAATACATGCACACTTAAAAACTTGGAATACATACATACTTAAAGGTTAACAACATTAGTTATCTCGTTCGAGCTTAAGACATTTTAGTGGTACAAGGCTGAATAAGGTAGCATATCATTCAGTAGTAAAATATATATGAAAACAATAGTCAATGTTTAAGACTTTTGAGACTATTTTACAGATAGCCTGGGAGTGAAGAAAGTGGTAAGCTGGTTAGTCAGGGTTGGTATATATATTTATACTTAAATATATCTATCTATCTCTATGTATATATTTATATATATATATATATATATATATATATTTATATATATATATATATACTTGGTATGGAGAAACAGAATGTATACTTCCTAAGCTTAAGCAAAGCATATGAGAGAACTGATGGAACAGTATTTTTTTCTCAATTTTTCTTTTATTTTTCAAATACATTTGAGTGAATTCCATAGTATTTATACATAACATCTTAAATAACTATGTACACTATTTACATTAGCCTGACATTATAACAGACCTTAATGTATACACAGTTACTTTATAAGTATGTCCAATCCATTATCAGACTGTCTGATCAATTATTGTATAGTGTCAATAAACAATAAGACTTTTCCCCAAGGGTTGTTGATAAATGGCTTTGGATAAATTCTTAGTTCTTTAATTTTAATTTCCAATAATGCTGTCCTCTTTAGCAGGCTGTAGAAGTCTTCCAAAGTTGGTATTGTGTTTGTATTCCATCTTCTTGTTATATACTTCCTTGAAATTGCAAGTATAGTCCATACTAGATACATGTTTAACCTATTCAAATGAGGACCTTCGTTTACATTTAATAATACGAGAGCTTTAGTTAAATAAAATGATTCATTAAATAAAGCTTGTAGAAAGTTATTAATACCATTCCAAAAATGGCTTAATTTTAACACAATCAAAGAAAATGTGGTTCCAATCTGCATTGTATACTTGCTCACATCTCCAACATGTTCCTTTTATGGAAGAAGTAATTTTACTGATTCTACGGGTTAAGAATGCTCTGTGCAAGCATTTCCAATTAAAAACTTTCTAGTATTGTGTAAAGGATGTATATTTTATCGATAATAAGATATTTGATTTAATATTTTCAGTTAATTGTATTGAGTGTCCATTTGTTACATATTTCCAATATGAGGTTTTGGGTGGGTGGCCACAGTGGTGCATTGGTTAGCGTTGCCACCTCACAGCAAGAGGTTCTCTGGTTCGATCCATGGGTGGGGTGCCTTCTGTGCAGAGACTGCATGTCCTCCCTGTGGTCGTATGGGTTTTCTCCAGGTGCTCCAGTTTCCTCCCATATCCCAAAGACATGCTGTAGGTGGATTGGACACTCTAAATTGGCCCTAGGTGAGGGTGTGTGCTGCCTGTGGAAGGTTCGGCACTGGGCTGGCAACTCAACACCGTAAAACTCCATTGCCAGTCATGAGTGGATAGGTGATCCCCTGTGGCGACCCCTAACCGGGAAAAGCCGAAAGAAGAAGAAGGTTTTGTGTGTTGTTTTACAGTTTATCAATATTTTGGAAAATGTTGAATTACTGTTTCCCACGTCAAAGTTGTCATATATGATTTCATATATGTATTTATTTTATTTATGATTTCATATATGTATTTATTTTATTTTACATTTGTTGACTGGGCTAGTCTAGCTGGATACATGTCCATTTTCAGTAGAGGCCCAGGGAGATAAGCTCCAAGCAGGTCAAAAGAGAAAATACAATACTTAAACAATACTATACATAAATTTCAATGTTTGGACGTTTAAAAATTCAAATTACGTCTAGAGGTATAGACTCAAAACATGGTTTAAGATACAGCAATTTTAGATACACAAAAGGTCAGAAGATAATATTTAGGCCTAAGAAAGAGAGATGGAGGCATGAGAAGGTTATGGAAGAGAAGAATAGGAAAAAATAATACGCTGGCTAGTATATGATTGGTCTGCATAGAAAAATTGATGTAGAGGGCACATGGAACAGGAATAAGGGCTGAAAGCAATAAGAGAAATAAGGAGAGGAAGTAGGATTCAGTCTGGTTAGAGAATTTTCAGATGTTCTTTAAGGTTTTTTTTTGAAGAGAGATGTAGATGAGAGAGATGTGAGTGTTCTAGGGAGCTGGTTCCAGATTTTGCCCACCACATTAGTAAAAAGTGAGTCGCCTGCTTTGTTGTTAGATTTAACACTGGAAATGAGTAACTTATTAGCTGAGCGAAGTGTTTCCAGATTTATTTATTTCGTAAATTTAGGTATTTCTTTAAATGAAGAATTGTTAATTATTCTACTTAAATCTTGAAAATATGGCAGAATAGTCTGTAAAGTTAGCCAGTACTGTTGTGGAATTTTATATGTTGATTTTATTACTTGAATATCTAAAACTTTTAGTTCTTTGATACATTGAAGCCAACAAACAAATCCTTTCTGTTCCCAGGAATTAATAATTTCTCTATATATTTTATGTGGAAAGTTCTTTGTGATTATAAATGGTGTTAAAAGATCAAACCAGATTTTTAAATCTATATTTTCATTAGGAACAGTATTTTTGAGGTGTGTGGAACAACACTGTATATGTGTGGCATTCTACCAGAAATATGCAAAATATGTTGAGGGAGTACACCATACAGTGGATATAAAAAGTGTAAACACCCCTGTTAAAATGCCAGGTTTATGTGATATAAAAAAATGCTACCACAAGAAATCATTTCAAAACTTTTCCCACCTTTAATGTGACCCATAACCTGTATAATTCAATTGAAAAACAAACAAATCTGCTAGGGGAAAAAATATAAAAAATTAAAAGCATACAATACACTGGTTGCATAAGTGTGCACACCCTTAAACTAATACTTTGTTGTGTGCACACCCTTAAACTAATACTTTGTTGAAGCACCTTTTGATTTAATTACAGCATTCAATCTTCTTGGGTACACGCCTGCCATCAATTAAAGAGACTCTGATTAACCCTAATCCTAGTAGGATTTTACTGATTTATACTCAGTTGCCTCCTACAGCAAAAGCCATGATTTGCAGAGAGCTTACAAATCATCAAAGGGATCTAATTCTTGAAAGGTATCAGTCAGGAGAAGGGTACAAAAAAATTTCCACAGCATTAGATATACCATGATAACAATGAAGACAAGTCATCAAAAAGTGCAGAAAATATGGGACAACAGTGATGTTGCAAAGAACTGGAC
The DNA here is from genome assembly GCF_019279795.1 of Protopterus annectens. Lineage (NCBI taxonomy): Eukaryota > Metazoa > Chordata > Ceratodontiformes > Protopteridae > Protopterus > Protopterus annectens. The sequence continues at coordinate 1,773,997,339 of NC_056729.1, forward strand.
ATCCCTCCAAAATTGATGAAAAGACAAGACAAAAACTGGTCAGGGAGGCTGCCAAGAGACCTACAGCAACACTGAAGGAGCTGCAGGAATTTCTAGCAGGTACTGGTTGTGTACTACATGTGACAATCTCCCGTATTCTCCATATGTCTGGACTATGGAGTAGTGTTGTAAGATGGAAGCCTATTCTTACAGAGAGAAAAACATCCAGGCCCAGCTAAAATTTGCAAAACAATACATCAAGTCTCTCAAAAGCATGTGGGAAAATGTGTTATGGTCTGATGAGACCAAGATTAAACTTGTTGGCACAAAAGCAACACTTTGCATCACCAAAAGAACACCACCATCCCCAGAGTGAAACATGGTGGTGGCAGTATCATGCTTTGGGGTTGCTTTTCTTCAGCTAGAATGCGGCTTTAGTCAAGGTGGAGGGAAGTATGAACTGTTCCAAATACTAGTCACTTTCGGCCCGAAACCTTCAGGTGTCTACTAGAAAGCTGAGGATGAAGAGGAATTTCAACTTTAAACACGACAATGACCCCAAGCATACATTCAGATCAACAAATGAATGGCTTCACCAGAAGAAAATTAAAGTTTTGGAATGGTCCAGCCAGAGCTCAGACCCAAATCCAATAGAAAATCTGTGGGGTGACCTGAAGAGGGCTGTGCACAAGAGATGCCCTTGCAATCTGACAGATTTGGAGCACTTCTGCAAGGAAGAGTGGGCAAATATTGCTAAGTCAAGATGTGCCATGCTGATAGACTCCTAACCAGGAAGACTGCATGCTGTAATTAAATCAAATGGTGCTTTAACAAAGCATAAGTTTAAGGGTGTGCACACACAACAAAGTATTAGTTTAAGGGTGTGCACACTTATGAAACCAGTGTATTATACGTTTTTTTTTTTTATATTTTTCCCCTAACAGATTTGTTTGTTTATCAATTGAATTAAACAGGTTATAGGTCACATTAAAGGTGGGAAAAGTTCTGAAATGATTTATTGTGGTCTCATTTTTTATATCACAAAAACCTGGCATTTTAATAGGGGTGTGTAAACTTTTTATATCCACTGTACCTCTCAACCTCTTAGGGCAAGAAATCTGGACAAAGCCTAACAAAATGGGGGAACAAAGGCACAAAAATAGGGACACATTTTAAATATTGGTCTTATAAACTTAGAAAGTTGTTAGTATAACAAGATTTGTGTTAACATCCATTTTTTGAAGGATAAGAAGTCTGAAACTCAAATGCATGTCATTATTTAGTGACTTTAATCTTTAGATCATCCTAGTGATTTGTCAAACAAAAAACACAATTTTTAAGAGGAATAGACCAAAAATTTGAGGCAAAAATCTGGACAGTCTGCAAAACTCTGTAAAGTTGAGAGGTATGTAGGGCTTTGCTGCAACTGTACATACACCTGACATGATGTAATAGTTCTCCACAAAACAAACAGCACCAGAATGACCCGTTCTAAAGACTTAAATCTTGCCTGTGATATAACTAGGACCTGCTGAAGAGATAGGTATGTTTCCCAGAGGCTACCCCATCTATGGAACAGGCTCCCCATCAGTTTGAAGCAGAGTTCCTCTCTAACCCAATTCAAGTGTAACTTGGACAACTGGATGGGAAACCGGAAATTCATCCCGGGTTTGGCACCTATGTTTCTAATGGACTCAGGTAACATGCAAATGGATAATCTCCCAGGCCCATGCTTACAGTTATCAAGAGTTATCAGAACTTGTCAGAGATTTGGGATGCATGGCTAGGCTTAAAAAGGCCCTTGGGGTTGTTAGCCTAGTAAACACCTATGAACCTATGATATTCAATGTGTACAGAATAGAACATTTCAACAATGTGAGTGAGGCATATTGCAATAGTGTAGCAGCACCTTGCAGTACATACATGGAATATGATGCAGCAATGTAAATCAGTAAGATTCTGCAATGGTTCGTTTGTAGAGTATGCTAAAACAGCTCATGCATGTGACATAATTCAACATTACATATGTAAGAAAAAAGGCACAACAGTGCAAGTGCTTTGCATAGTTCAACAGAATGCCTGTGCGCCAAGCTGCAGCAATACAAACACACATGTGACATGATGTAATAATTCATATTTGTGATATGCTGAACTATTGTAAATGTAGTAGTTGTTGCAATGTAACCATGTGAATGTGGGACATGCCACAATGGTGTATAAGTAGGATGTGTTTCAGCAGTACATACACAGGTGCAACCATGCGAATGTGGAATATGCCATGATACCTTACAAATAGGATGTGTTGCAGCTGTACATACACAGGTGCAATCATGCAAATGTGGGATATGCCACAATAGCTTATAAGTAAGATATGTTGCAGCAGTACATACACAGTTGCAACCATGTGAATGTGGGATATGCCATGATAACTTCTAAGAAGGATGTGTTGCAGCAGTACAGACACAGTTACAACCATGCGAATGTGGGATATGCCACAACAGCTTATAAATAGAATGTGTTGCAGCAGTACATACCAGGTGCAACCATGCGAATGTAGGATATGCCATGATGGCTTATAAGTAGGAAGTGCTGCAGCAGTACATACACAGTTGCACCCATGCAAATGTGGGATATGCCACGATAGCTTATAAGTAGGATGTGTTGCAGTAGTACATACACAGGGCAAGTTTGAAGAATGCATCCATAGGGCATGATGATACAGTATATGGGTGAGTTGCTGCAGCAATACATATGCTGGACATATTTCAACAGCTGCATGTTGCAGCAATGTACGCAAATAATACCCATATGTGAATTATTACATGGGTACAAATGACTAGCATTCTGCAAAAGTACATATGTGGGGGACATACCAGCAAGGAGTACACATGGTACATTGCTGCATATGACATAATGAAAATATACACAGTGTAGATCATACTTCAGTAGTGCATACACAAGGCATGATGCTACTGTACATACACATGACATCAGCATGGAATGCTGCAACAGTACATATTTATTAATTTATTTATTTGACATTTGTTAACTTGGTTAGACTGTCTGGACAGATGCCCTTTTTCAGCAGAGACCCCAGGAGAAAAGCTCCAAATAGTACAAAATCTACAGTCAATTATGAAAGTAAAACAGTAGTCACATACAGATACAAATCATACATAGTCAAAGTAAGAAGTAATACCAAACTATAAAATGGCAAGCAAACGCAGTAGCATTGCATGCATAGTTAAAGCATTTGTATTTTACATAGTCCAGTCACAGTGATATGATACAGTACGCAGGGAATGGTGCAGTGCTTTCTGCATTAGGACATGATGCAAACTTCTTTAATGCTGAAGATGCTGCAACAGTATATATGGGGAGAGGGAGTGCTCATTATAACACTATATATCTGTGGCTCACTGCACCAGAATATATGTGGGGTTCATAGGTGGGGGTTCTGTAACAGTATATATGTGGGGCTTATTACACTAGTACATACAATGGATATAAAAAGCATACACACCCCTGTTAAAATGACAGGAACAATAAATAATTATAAATCTTTTCCCACCTATATGTGTGGCATGCTACCAGAAATATGCAAAATATGTTGAAGGAGTACACCATCAAAGCATCAAAGGGATCTCATTGTTGAAAGGCATCAGTCAGGAGAAGGGCACAAAACAATTTCCACAGCATTGTATATACCATGGAACACAGTGAAGACAGTCATCAAAAAGTGGAGAAAATATGGGACAACAGTGATTTTGCAAAAAACTGGACGTCCCTCCAAAATTGATGAAAAGACAAGATGAAAACTGGTCAGGGAAGCTGCCAAGAGACCTACAGCAACACTGAAGGAGCTGCAGGAATTTTTTGGCAAGTACTGGTTGTGTACTACATGTGACAACAACCTCTCATGTTCTCCATATGTCTGAACTATTGGGTAGGGTTGCTAAATGGAAGCCTTTTCTTACATAGAAAAACATCCAGGCCCAGCCAAAATTTGGAAAACAATACATAAAGTCTCCAAAAAGCATGTGGGAAAATGTGTTATGCTCTGGTGAGACCAATGTTGAACTTTTTGGCCACAATTCCAAAAGATATGTTAGGCACATAAATAACACTTCGCATCACCAAAAGAACACCATCCCCATAGTGAAGCATGATGGTGGCAGTATCATGCTTTGGGGTTACTTTTTTTCAGCTGGAATTGGGGCTTTAGTCAAGGTGGAGGTAATTATGAATAGTTCCAAATACCAATCACTTTTGCCCCAAAATCTTCAGGCATCTGCTAGAAAGATGAAGATGAAGAGGAATTTCACCTTTCAACATAACAACCCCAAGCATACATCTGAATCAACAAAATAATGGCTTCACCAGAAGAAAATTAAAGTTTTTGAATGGCCCAGTCAGTGCCCAGACCTAAATCTAACAGAAAATCTGTGTGGTGACCTTGAGAGGGCTGTGCAAAAGAGATGCCATCACAATCTGACAAATTTGGAGCACTTCTGCAAGGAAGAGTAGGCAAATATTGTCAAGTCAAGATGTGTCGTGCTGACAGAGTCCTACCCAAGAAGTCTGAATGCTGTAATTAAATCAAAAGGTGATTCAACAAAGTATTAGTTTAAGGGTGTGCAAACTTATGTAACCAGCTTATTGTACGTTTTTTATTTTTTATATTTTTCCCTTTACAGATTTGTTTGTTTTTTACCTGAACTGTACAGGTTATTGGTCACATTAAAGGTGGGAAAAATTTTGAAATGATTTAATGTGGCATCATTTTTTTATGACAAAAACTGGGCATTCTAACAGGGGTGTGTACACTTTTTATATCCACTGTATGTTGGGGTTCTAAAACAGTATATATGTGGGGCTTGCTACACCAGTAAATATGTGGGGGTTGTGTAACAGTACTGTATATATGTGGGGCTTGCTACACCAGTAAATATGTGGTGGTGCTGTAACAGTGTATATGTGTGGCTTATTATACGAGTACATATGTGGGGATTCTGTAACGGCCCATATGTGGGCGTTCTGTAGCAGTATATATTTGGGGCTTATTACACAAGTACATGTGTGGGGGTTATGTAACAGTATATATGTGGGGCTTATTACACCAGTACATATGTGGGGGTTCTGCAACAGTATGTATGTGGGGCTTATTACATCAGTACATATGTGACAGTTCTATAACAGTATGTTTTTCTTCTTCTTCTTTCGGCTGCTCCCGTTAGGGGTCGCCACAACAGATCAACTGTTTCCATTTCCTCTTGTCCTCTGCATCTTGCTCTGTCACACCAACCACCTGCATATCCTCTCTCACCACATCCATAAACCTTATATTAGGCCTTCCTCTTTTCCTGTTACCTGTCAGCTTCATCCTTAGCATCTTTTTCCCAATATACTCTGCATCCCTCCTCAGCACATGTCCAAACCAACGTAATCTTGCCTCTCTGGCTTTGTCTCCAAACCTTCCAACCAGGGCTGACCCTCTAATATACTTATTCCTAATCCTGTCCATCCTCATCACACCCAGTGCAAATCTTAACATCTTCAACTCTGCCACGTCAAGCTCTGACTCCTGCCTTTTTGTCAATGCCACTGTCTCCAACCCATATAACATAGCTGGTCTCACTACCCTCTTGTAGACCTTCCCTTTCACTCTTACTGGTACTCGTCTGTCACAAATTACTCCTGACACTCTTCTCCACCTACTCCATCCTGCCTGTACTCTCTTCTTCACCTCTCTTCCACACTCACCGTTACTTTAAACTACTGACCCCAAGTATTTAAACTCATTCACCTTCACCACCTCTACTCCCTACATCCTCACCATTCCTCTATCCTCCCTCTCATTCACACACATATATTCTGTCTTATTCCTGCTGACCTTCATTCCTCTTCTCTCTAGAGCATATCTCCACCTCTCCAGGGTCTCCTCCACCTGTTCCTTACTCTCACTACAGATCACAATGTCATCTGCAAACATCATAGTCCACGGGGACTCCTGTCTGATCTCGTCTGTCAACCTGTCCATCACCATTGCAAATAAGAAAGGGCTCTGAGCTGATCCTTGATGTAATCCCACCTCCACCTTAAATGCATCCATCACTCCCACCGCAGACATCACCACTGTCACACTACCCTCGTACATATCTTGTACCACTCTTACATACTTCTCTGACACTCCCGACTTCCTCATACAATACCACAACTCCTCTCTAGGCACCCTGTCATATGCTTTCTCTAAATCCACAAAGACACAATGCAACTCCTTCTGACCTTCTCTGTACTTCTCCATCAACACTCTCAGAGCAAACATCGCATCTGGAGTGCTCTTTCCTGGCATGAAACCATACTGCTGATCACTAATCATCACCTCCCTTCTTAACCTAGCTTCCACTACTCTTTCCCATAACTTCATGTTTAATCCCTCTGTAGTTACTACAGCTCTGCACATCACCCTTATCCTTAAAAATCGGTAACAAAACACTTTTTCTCCATTCCTCAGGTATCCTCTCACTTTCCAAGATTTCATTAAACAATCTAGTTAAAAACTCCACTGCCATTTCACCTAAACACCTACAAGTATATATATATATATATATATATATATATATATATATATATATGTGTGTGTGTGTGTGGGGGGGGGGGGTTTGCTACGCCAGTAAATATGTGGGAGTGCTGTAACAGTATATATATGTGTGTGGCTTATTATACCAGAACATATGTGGGGGTTGTGTAACAGTATGCTGGGCTTATTACACCAGTACATATGTGGGGGTTATGTAACAATATATATGTGGGGCTTGCTACACCAGTAAATATGTAGGGATGCTGTAAAAGTATATATGTGCGTGGCTAACTATACCAGTACATATGTGGAGTTCTGTAATAGTATGTATGTGCAGCTTATTACACCAGTACATATGTGGGGGTTCTGAAACAGTATATATGTCAGCTTACTACACCAGTGCATATTTGGGGGTTCTCTAACAGTATATATGTGGGGCTTGCCACACCAGTACATATGTGGGAGTTCTGTAACAGTATATATGTGGGGCTTATTACACCAGTATATATGTGGGGTTTCTGTAACAGTATATATGTGGGGGTTCTGTAACAGTATATATGTGGGGTTTCTGTAACAGTATATATGTGGGGGTTCTGTAACAGTATATATGTGGGGGTTCTGTAACAGTATATATGTGGGGCTTATTACACCAGTATATATGTGGGGGTTCTGAAACAGTATAAATTTGGGGCTTACTATACTCGTACATATGTGGGAGTTCTATAACAGTACATATGTGGAGCTTAATACACCAGTACATATGTGGGAGTTCTGTAACAGTATATATGTGGGGCTTATTACACCAGTATATATGTGGGGGTTCTGAAACAGTATAAATTTGGGGCTTACTATACTCGTACATATGTGGGAGTTCTATAACAGTACATATGTGGAGCTTAATACACCAGTACATATGTGGGAGTTCTGTAACAGTATATATGTGGGGGTTCTGTAACAGTATATATGTGGGGGTTCTGTAACAGTATATATGTGGGGGTTCTGTAACAGTATATATGTGGGGGTTCTGTAACAGTACATATGTGGAGCTTAATACACCAGTACATATGTGGGAGTTCTGTAACAGTATATATGTGGGGCTTATTACACCAGTATATATGTGGGGGTTCTGAAACAGTATACATATATGTGTGTGTGTGTGTGTGTGTGTGTGTGTGTGTGTGTGTGTGTGTGTGTGTGTGCGTGTGTGCGTGTGTGTGTGTTGGGGTTATTATACCAGTGCATATGTGGTATTTCTGTAACAGTATATATGTAGGGCTTAATACACCAGTAAATATGTGGGGGGGTCTTTATCAGTACTGTAGATATATATATATATAATCTTCTTCTTCTTTCGACTGCTCCCGTTAGGGGTCGCCACAGCAGATCAACTGCTTCCATTTCTTCCTGTCCTCTGCATCTTGCTCTATTACACCAACCACCTGCATGTCCTCTCTTACCACATCCATAAACCTTATCTTAGGCCTTCCTCTTTTCCTGTTGGTAGCTTCATCCTTAGCATCCTTTTCCCAATATACTCTGCATCCCTCCTCAGCACATGTCCAAACCAACATAATCTTGCCTTTCTGGCTTTGTCTCCAAACCTTCCAACCTGGGTTGACCCTCAAATATACTTATTCCTAATCCTGTCCATCCTCGTCTCATATAGGTATATATATATATATAAACTGCTGATTTGGCATAGTGGTATGTTGCTCTGACTGTAGTGCAGAGGGACCTGGGTTTAAGACTTGGTAGTGAAATGCATGGTGGTAACACAACATTTTAGGGTTGGGAGGGTGGTCTAATGGTTAAGGTGTTTGCCTTACAAACACAATGTGCAAGGTTTGAGTCTCACAAGGGATAATTGGCTAGGCTTAAAATGGCTCGCAAGGGCAGTTAGCTTAGTGCTAACCTATGAACCAATATATATATATATATATATATATATATATATATATATATATATATATATGTATATAGATAGATAGATATGGGCTTGCTGCACCAGTAAATATGCGGGGGTTCTGTAACAATATGTGGGACTTATTAAACCAGTACATGTGTGGGGTTTCTGTAACAGTATACATATATATATATATATATATATATATATATATATATATATATGGATCCCTATTACAAGAACAAAAGTTCACTACTTCGAACTTGTAATAGGAAGCCTCACTTCTTCAAAAGTTCAGTTTAATAAAAGTGAACTTTTACATAAGTGCACTTCACCGAAAACACCCCAGCACAGTGGAGGACATAAAAAACAAGCTATGCCTCCACTATGGTGTGATAGTCACGGACCTTAGGGTTAGGGCACAGGTTAGGGTAAGGGGATAGTTAGTAAAGCTATCCCCTTACCCTAACCCATGCCCTAATCCTAAGGTTCGTGATTATCGCACCATAGTGGAGGACATTGCTATGTCCTTCACTGAGCTGCAGTCATCACGGACCTTAGGGTTAGGGCACGGGTCATGGTAAGGGGATAGCCCTATCCTCTTACTATGATCTGTGCCCTAACCCTAAGGTCCGTGAGTACTGCACAGAAGTTCAGAACAACACCCGTTCATTGTACTGAACTTTGCGTAAGTGCACTTCCGATTAAGTGCACTTTCGCTGCAGTGAACATTCCATGCACTATTTCAAATGAGTAAAAATTGGATCTAGTGTATGGAACCCACATATATATATATATATATATATATATATATATATATATATATATACACACACATATATGTGTGTGTGTGTTTGTGTTTTTGTGGCTTACTACTAGGGTTGCCACCTTTTCAAATGGCCAAAGTGGGACATTTTCAGGACACACATCAGATTTTACAGGCCGACACAATGTACCCACGGTCAGTATAAAGGATAGAACTTTACTTTTTTGCCTAAATAAAAGCTTATTCTTGTAGCAGTTTAGTTGCTTATTCTGTTTCTTGTAACATTTAGGTATTTTAGATACAGAAATAATTATTTTATGCAAGTATTACATAAAATAGGGGGCATAATTATGTCCTTCAGTCTCAGGACATTTGTCATTTTAAGTATTTTTGGTCAGGACACAACTGCCCAAAGAGGGACTGTACCTTGCAAAGTGGGACAGGTGGTAACCCTACTTACTACGCCAGTACATCTGTGGGATGCATATTTATTTATTTTTATTTTATTTTATTTTTATAAATAAAATAAATAAATATATATATATATATATATATATATATATATATATACACACACACAGTGTGTGTGTGTGTGTGTGTGTGTGTGTGTGTGTGTGTGTGTGTGTGTGTGTGTGTGTGTGTGTGTGTGTGTCTGTTTGTGGCTTGCTACACCAGTACCCCACGGGGAATGCATATATGTGGGATTCACTTTATCAGTATATCTCTCAACTGTGTAGATTTTTGCAGAATGTCCAGATTTTTACCTCATATGTTTGGTCTGTTCCTCGTAAAATGTGTGGTTGTCTGGCAAATCATTGAGGATTGAAGTCACTAAATAATAAGTAATGACAGCTCTTGTGAGTTTCAGATTTCATGTCCTTTAGAAAATACATAATAATGCAAAAGCTGTTATTCTAGCAACTTTGGAGCAATATTTGAAATCTGTCCCTACTTTTGTGCTTTTGCCCCCCCCATTATTTCTGGCTTTGTCCAGATTTGTTGCACTGAAAGGTTGAGAGGTATGATCAGTATATATGTGAGGCTTGCTGTAGCAGTACAGAGGCAAGTGAGTGCATAGACTGTCATTGTAGAATTGGGCAACAGAGAGTTTGTACCCACTCTAAGAGAGAAACGTGAATAACAATGGGGATATAACAGAATTCAGCTTTCCGAACAAATAATTTATTCAGCAGAAATGCATTTTTTGTAGTTACTATTTCTGCTTGCTTCATTGGAATCATCCAACATGAACCCCATTTTATTCAACTTTTTTATACAGCAAATTCTAGTGATATCAGTATAATAATAAAAAATATTTCATCTCTGGTATCATTTGGAAGTTCAGACTGTGAATTCTAGTAACCGTAATAAATCAGTGACTACAAAGACTCGTTTAATAAACTGTTATCCATTTTATTCAGAAGCAAAAGCTGCTAAATGATCCTGACAAAAAAAAATATCTGGATAACACTGCATCCCTCCTAATCTTATGATCTTCTTATATGCTTCGACAAATGGAAGTAGCAACATTATACGTAGGTTACTGTGTAATTAAGAGATTAGTGAAGGGGTCTTCACAAGTGGAAACTAAATCCACAAGTCTTCAGCATGATAACAGAGAAATGGGGGAGCCCAGACATAGATCTATTTGCCTCTCCTCAGAATTATCAATTGAAAAGATTCTGCACAAGGACTTATCACAGGCAAGCATGGAAAGTGGACGCCCTATCCTTCAGTTGAAGGGTTGAGAGAAATGGACTCATTAAGAAGAGGGAGGGCTGCCCCATATTTCTCTAACCTTAATTAAGACAATAAAGGTCATGCTCCTGTAAATATTCCCCTTGAGACTAGGGTACCCATGTTTTTACCACAGATAACAGGATGGTATATGACATCATTAGTAAACATTGGGGTGTCCTTACCACCAACCCTGATATTAAGGCAATAGTGGGTGACAAACCAAAATTTAGATTTAAAAATAAACCTAATTTAAAGAGAATTTTGTGTCAACCCTTTGATAAACATGATATAGGACATAAACAGGCATTCATAGGTTCATAGGTTCATACTAGGCTATCTGCCCTAGGGCATTTATAAGCCTAGCCAGAATGTGTTTGGCTTTCGCCACCCATTTTACATCTATTTTGCTATGCCCTTTTTCGAGGTTAGTATACTGTGCCTCTGTCTAACAGTGACACAGAAGTGATACCCGGGTACCTTGCCCTGTGGGCAGTGCACTTTTTGTGAAAATATAGACTCGAGTGGGAGGTTCCTGCACCCTGACTCAGGACAAGACTTTAGATTTACCACTTCAGCTAATTGCAGTACGCCACATGTGGTTTACCTTGCTGTTTGTGATATTTGTAAATCATTCTATGTTGGTAAAACTAATAGGGTGCTCAGAAACAGAATTAGGGAACATTTATACGCCATCAGAATGAAATCACCCAATAATGCTTTGGGGAAACACGTCTTGGCAAAGAGTGAGGACCATTATTTTAGATTCATGGTCATAGATGTCATTTCACCTATTGCCCGTGAGGGCAATATAAGGAATGGCACTGAAAAAAGGGAGACAAATTGGATTCTAAGGTTGAGAGCTGATCGAGGGTGGGGACTCAATGAGAGAGCTTCGTTGAGACCTGTACTGAAGTCCAGAAGGTTGATCATTAGTTAAGCTATTTATAATTACACCATTTCCTGCTTCTCTGTAGTTTTTATGCCATATATTTGTAGATTAGTTATTTTAACTACTTCATGTTGCCTGTTAAGATGCTTTTTGAGTAGTTTGTTTTATATGATGAATGCCAGGTCCTTTAGAAATGCATCCTGTCACTCTTGCTTTTATAAGCAATTTTAGTGTTCTTACTTTGCAATGAATATTTGTACATTTAGTTCTTAGAGCTGTTGTAGATTTGCACACATTATTTAATGTTTGGTATATATTAAGTATACAAAAGATATGAAATGATGTTAATATTGCAGTATATATTTTTTGAGTTGAATGTTAGGCTTTGTTCTTATATGATGAATGTAAGGTTTTGCTTAGAAATGTTTCCTGTTATTTCTGCTTTTATAAGCACTTTGGAATTCATATATATATAGTTCTTAGAGCTACTGTAGACCTGCATATATTATTTATTTAATATTTGAAACATATTAGGCATACAATAGATTTTATTTGATTAATATTGCAGTATCTGGAGTTCCATCTAAATGTTATCAGATATGAGAGTATGGCTTTAAAATACAATTTCATTAATTATTTAACTGATTTGCTTGGTCAGCTGTTTCTATAAGAGACGGTCTTTTTGGTTTTTGTGGTTTTAATGGTCTGATGAAGCAAGCAGTGAAAGCACTTACCAAATGTGCACAATAAAAGACTTCGTTTTACGTTAGAGTGAGTACTGGCATTATTAGGAATGCATGGTTGCCTCTGCTGCTTGCTCTGGTTTGGATTAGAAAAAACATGAATTACTGCTTAGTAAGAAAATGCATCATACGCACAAAGAGCATCTACCCATTTCTTTACTCCCTTTGAAATTCTGTCAACCCATTTGCCATTTTATCTTTTTATTTATTTATTTGTTTATTTGCAGTTTCTTTAACTTTTTTTGTTTTTAGTGGGTTCCAGTTAGTTCTTTTTAGAATGTCAGAGAATGCATTGGGATTAAAGTTCTTTAGGAATTGAGTAGAGATATAGGTGTGGGAATGTTGTAGGAAGGAGGGAAGATGATGGGCAAAAGTGGGAAGGTGGTTACCTAGTGGATCTGGAAGGATGCCACTATTGAAGATGTAATGAGGATGGGAAACTAGAATTCAGTCCAGGGAACTACCAAAAGTGAAGTCTTTGAAAGGTCTGGTTGGGGGAGTTAATAAGCTGAGTAAGGTTATAAAGATTTATATTTAGGGAGATAGCTGGAGATTGAATGGTGTCCCAATTAATGTTAACATACCCCAGGATTATAGTTCCGCTGTAACTAAATTACTTGCTTTTCTAAACAAGAACTTTTCAGAAGCAGGAATTCCTCCCCTACTCAATCTCCTTGTCAGCCAGTGATGTTACATTTCCTGGTTTCACACCACAGCTGTCCACTATATTGTGATTGGTAACTTAACAAAACCATACTGAGTTATCTCTGTTCTTTGTTTGAAAAATGGTCAGAAACTGAGGGGTGCAACTCACTGTCACTGAAAAAGCATGCTTCTTCAGCCATGAATGCCAATGTATTTAATTTTATGTGCAACTACTCAGACCTGTTATGTACTGTATGTAAATCTAAAGATGAAACTATCAGGTGCAATATCACCTGCCCCACAACCACTGCTATGGTGCATTACTCAAATAAATATCAGAACAAACATTATTACAGCATAATATGCTTTAATGAATGGTTAAGTACTTTTTATAAAAATCATCAGATTTTATTGATAAATGTCAGATGTCTCATAAAATACATTTACAAATCATCAAAATGTATATTATTACTAAAATGGCTAAATATGCATTGAAAAGGTAAATTCAATTTATAAAATATGCTCCATTTTATAAAGGAACTTGGTACATAACCATGATTTTTAAGCCATATATTCAGTGAATGTGCCCTTTCCCCACATACAGGCACCGACAGTAAGCTGGTATTGAAAGATTAACAGTTTCACTTTACAAGCTTTAGATAAAAAGTTGTGTATCAACGAGGTAATTAACTGCCAGAATGCCAACATCCTGTACTAATGGAAAATTCTTTATCGGCAAACAACAACTTCTTTGATTAGCATCTATGAACTGACAAATTGCATTAGGGCCATAAGAAATGTCAATGCTTTCTACAAGCACGCAATACTGGGAAATACAGGATATCTACTGAAATTCCATGTTACCCTACTTCAGGACAAATGTCCTTTAAAACTCATAGGGTTTAGCCCGCCCAGTGCTGTGGATTACTGTTAAATTCATTATGCTATTGGTGTAAAAAAAACAAAACAATCTGGGCTTCTTTTAAGTCACTGAATAATGTTTCAGCCTGCAGTTATTACTTTATTGTTAGAAAACAATGTAAATATGTAATAAAGCAGAACAATAAATGTACTTAAATTAAATATGAGCTTCTCTCTTAATAACACAAAACCTATCTTAACTTTGAAATAAATAATCTCAAAGGAAGATCTAAGCATTGCACACATGCAGCCCTCCTTCAGATGAACAGCCATGCTTTATTTCTCTCGCCCTCAGACATCCTATGACTTTGCTAATCACCTTCAGACTACGCCGTCTGGTTGTAACCTAAAAGTGTGCAAGTTGCAAGGCCTTCTGCAAATGACAACTGGCCTCTGACATCCCTTACTTCTCCTTAACGAAAAGTTCTATAAAGCATATTAACTGAGAAGTCTCCCTAACTATGATAAATCAGGTTTTGCTGCACATGGTTCTAGAAGCATGCATAGCATATAGAGCGGGTCTATATCATATGAGCGAATAAGGAAAACCGCGAACGCTCATAATCTCGAAAGTACCAGACCTCAAAGTGCTTTTTCTGAGATTGCTGTACAGTGAAGAATGGAATATTTGCTCTTTCCTCACTGTAGTGTGATCTTGGAGTACAAATATATATTTAGCGGGGGGGGGGGCACAGCCCCCCACAATAGCAAGTTTGAGGTCCGATACTTTCGAGATTGTGAGCATTAGCAGTTTTTCCTATTCACTTATATGATATAGACCCTATAGAGCAGCTCCTTCAGACCTATGTGGAGATCTACGTCTAGCCTTTTGTTCCATGAAAAATCCAGCCCTGTTTGATCTCCTGTTCCTTCACAGAACTAATGGTACATCAAATACTCCATTAAAGGAACAAAACCTTCATCAGCAGATAAATAATACACATTGAAGTGACAGAGTCATACCCAAGCATATCCGTTACCTCTGGAACAAATTTCCAGTACATGTCAAGCAGTGTAGCACCCTTACCACATTCAAGGTAAGCCTGGATAATTGGACAGACAGACTCAGATTCTCTTGTGGTCTGTCTTGTTTTGCCCTCCTTAAGGCTAGAGGGATATTTTGAGTAGGGTTTTTTTTGGCTAGGCTTGAAATGGTCTGCAGACTGATTACCTATGAACCTAATACCTCTCCTCTCAAAAATCCTAAAAACGATTGTTTCCTCTCAAATTAAACAAAATCTAGAAACATATGGTGTTCTGGCACAGGAACAACATGACTTCATAACAGAACACAGAAAGATATATTTACCAGGTTTCAGGATGTAGTAAACTAACAAAAGTCCTATTTGTTAACGTGTCCAAGGCCTTTGATTGAATTTCCCACTCCAAAAAACACCCTGAACTCAAATTACAAAGTATGGATCTCAAGGTTACTCAGTGGTTTTCTACTACTTGACCAAAATAATTTACAATCACAACCGTCTGTCCTCTTCAGTTCCTTTTCCTTCTGGAGTCCCACGGGTCAGTTTTGCTGCATCAGTTTTTTTTACTGTCTTCATTAATTGTACTGCCATTAACATGTCCTTACAAATACTACTCATTACCAACAACTTTTTCATTTGGTTTTCTTAAAAAGCTACAATACAAATTGAAAGTAAAAATGAGCCATGATCTATTGCTATTAAACAAGTGATCTGCCAACCGAGGACTAAATGTTAATTATCAAGTGCTAGGTAATGTGTACATAAGAAATACCAATTAGTTGGGTGTACCCTATGGGAGTGAAGTAACTAGGCTTCCAAAAACTTTACTGGCCTACCTCCAAGTAACAACCTATGACCTATTGAACTTTCACAAAATGAAACCATGTTTCTGGTAACTCAAAATGCCATTATAGGACTTAGCCATGTATAACTGCTTCGCATTCTCCTGGTGGTCTCATGAACATGTCCTTCTTTTCAGATATGTGTGTATCTGGATGTACCTCCTGTTTTCCTTTCCTGAGTACATTGTTAAGATGGTCAAGAAAAATGAAACTTGTTGCTAACTTTGCCAATCTTCATGCTAGGTGGCAGATAACACCATAATGTAATCTGAACCTTAAATGTCTATGTCTCTTATGGAAAGGGACAATCTATAAGATTCTCAATGCACCGACACAAATCCATGTCATCATCTCGCCCCTAAGGGACATATATTGGGTAAAATCAGATTATACTGGCTATGCTTCTAAGGGTCCTTAAACTGTTAGCCTAGTAATATTCTATGAACCTATGTGCAGATATTGCTAATGTCCATAGGTCCATATGTGGGTACTAAGCAAGCTGTCTATGTTGGCCATTTTAAGCCTATCCAGCTTCCCTTTTTATGCTCAAATTAACCTATCCCATTTGGTTAGAGATTGTCCTTACCCATCACATGGTCGATAGTTATATATTACCACTAATGACAATAACTGGGATCATACCATAGATAATTTGAGGGGACCGCTGCATGGGATAAAGCATTTAGGAGCTGACTCTGTCCATTAACAATACAGGGGGGATTCTGGGGTCATTTTTCTGTTTCCCAGCCAAAGATCCACGTCACTCTTGAATTTGAATAGGGATCAGCTTTGTTTTATTTGGATGGGGAGTTTGTTCCAGAGCAGCGATGTCCTCTGTGAGATATACGTGTCTTTCAAACCATTCTGTTAATGTTGCATAATTTTTATTTATTTTTTTATTTATTTAACATTTGTTTACTGGGAAAGTCCGACTTGGAACAAAGACAATTTGTAGTACAGGTCCGAGGAGAAATGCTCTAGATGCATGTCTTTGTAACATGGGAGAAAAACAGAGTACCAGGAGGAAACCCACATGAATGCAGGGAGAACATACAGACTCCACACAGAAGGCTCCCCAGCCAAGAATCGAACCGGAGAACGTCTTGCTGTGAGGAAGCAATGCTACCGCTGCACCACACGCCATCCAATAAGAGTTTTAGATCCCTAGACTGATTATTTCTCATACATAACAACCAATATAAATGAGTGGTTAAACTAGATTTTTTATTTTAATAAATTGTTAACTAGATAAAACCACTAAATACATGCATTTTCTTCATGGGCGACTTGGAAGTATAGTATGGATAAGCAACTTTCTTAAATTCATGCAAAAAATGATGCAGCAAAAATTATGGGTACTAATGGCAAAATCATACATTTCTCTTTAATTTTCTGAAAAGTTCACATATATAAGTCGCATGCAGAGGAACAAAACAAAACATAAAAATGGTACAACTTTGTGTGAATGCTATGTCTTCTATGAAAAAGGAGACAAATTTAATGATTATCCTGCCAGCCGCAAGAAACCAAACCATAACAATAATGATAACAATCGCAGGCTACGTTTGCAAGTATTGCACCACGCGAAGAGTTTAACAGGCAAAGAGCGGTGACCGTGCTATGCTCTAGAACATGAGAGAGAGAGGGGGAGAGGGTGGGATACTGGACAGTCCTTTTTAATGCCTTAATATAAGCTCACTATCCAAAAGCCAAAAGAAGGGTTTCAGGAGCAAAACCAGATGAGCAGCAAGTAGAGAGTTACAACTGAAAAGACCCTGGTAAAGCAGGTTGGCCCGTGGGACACAGAATGCCATCTCACTGCTAGGGAAGGAATCAGAACATATGCAAGAGGTTGAAAAGTACCTGCTAAATATACTTGGTCCTGATTTTGCAAATAGTATTAGTTATGGAAATAAATCTCAAAGAGGGGCTGATTTCTATCCCTTTCAACTTTCTGGCTTAAAAGCGCGTGTGTTTGTGCATTTTTTCATTGTGCAGCACCGCAGGGCTACGGTTAAACTATTCCAGGTGCCAGAAAGTCTGCTCTCCAAATTTTCCCTTAGAACTAGCTGGTTTCTCAGTAGTAGCACTAAAATCTGAACCCCTGGGACTAGCACTTGCTCTAGAACCTGCTGGAAAGCACTAGGAAGCCTGAAACTGATACAAGCACTCAACTCTCCTTGTCAATAAAGAGAAATTAATTGTAGGCACTAAACAGCCTATAATTGCAAAGTACATTGCAAAGGTAAGGGAAAACAGCTCTTGTACCTTACAAAAAAAGCACCTAAACAGGCATGTCCAAGGGTCAGCTTACGCTGATTTCTCCTGTCCACCTGGTGAATCTGGGCATACTGGGGCAATGTGGCAACTGCCTCATGTAAACAGACAACCCTCTCCTCCTACCACCCAACACTACAACCTGTGAGAGATGCACTTACATAGACAAACTGGAAGCAAAGCTCTCTTCAGCCAAGATTGTGCTAGACAGATAAGAGGAGAAGGTTAACACCTGCACTACACCTCAAGCAACACATAGCCCTTCAAAACCCACACCATCAACACCCACACATAGGAACAATAAACCCACATATGCAGAGGCCCTTAACATTAACCTGCCCAAGCAACAAGGACTTCCAAAGCTGAAACACAAACAAACACCAGTCACAACCAAAGTGACACATAGCTAACAACACCAGTGTGCCACCCAATGAAAGCCCCTAAGGCAAGACAATGTACCCAACACTTTAGTCATAGGTGACTCTATAGTCAGGCACACTGATGTCCCACTCAACAGGCTGAACAAGGAGAAAAGCCGCCTGTTGCATGCCAGGATCCGCCACATAATGCATGCACTTGTCACTCCACAACAAGTACAAATAAGACGATGTTGGAGTAAATGACTTGAGACGTACCTCCCCGGACTACATGAAAAGGGACATGGAAGAGCTATTGGATCATGTGGCCTAGGCATGTATGACCGTAGCCCTGAGTAGCATCCTGCCTTTGCCCAGAATGATACCACAGTATAAGGACAAAATGATTGACTTCAACAATTGGCTAAGCTTCTGGTGTCATTCAAAGGGCATCCAGTATTTGTCTGCCTGGGAAGACATGATCGACAAACCATGATGCTTTGCAAGAGATGGTCTGCACCTGTCACCCCTGGGATTCAGGTTACTGGCTAAAGCTCTTGCCATCCCTATAGTGTCTTTTTTAGGGAAGGTTCAAAGGACAAAACTACCACCGTAACAGATATAAGCATGCAAAATGAGAAGGTAATGCTACTCAATGCTAGAAGTCTAAACCTCAAAATGCACTCTCTCAAGGCACTCTTAAAAATGGAGAACATCAATATCTGTGCAGTAACTGAGACCTGGTTCAAGGCTCCAGAGAGCACCACTGCAATACCAGGCTTCAACTCTTACCACAGTTTTCAGCCACCAAAACAATACCGAAACACTAAAGGTGGAGGAGTGTCCATATTCACACCTCCAGGCTAGTTGCCCAACACAATGCATCTGAAATTCTCCAGGTGCAACTGACACTAGGTAAGACTGCAATCCAAATTGTAGCTTGCTACAGATAGCCCACCATGCCCCAAGATTCTCACTACACCTTTCTAAACATACTGGAAAATATTAAGGTACAACCAAACACCCTAATACTGGGTGATTTCAAATACCGTGCCATTAAATGGGAAAACTACTTGGGTAAAAACACCTTTTCCCAACAGTTCTTGGAATTCATAAATTCCAAAGCCTTGGATCAACTAATCCATTGTCCCACCAGGGGCTCCAATATCCTAGACTTGGTCATTACCAACATGGGAGATAGATGCTCCACACCAGTGGTCACCGCCTCATTGGTCAGGTCAGTCCATAAAATCACTCTTGACATCCACATCCCACCCTCCAGTAAGGAAACCTCCATAAAAAACTTCTCCAACGCCAATTTCATGCTACTCAAGTCAGAAGTGACAATCTTCATGACACTCATGCAGACAGAATCTGAAAGTTCGACTGCTGAATCCTACACTAAGGCACTGCATGAGCACATCCACTTGTGCATGGATCGTGCCATCCCAACTAGAACTAAGATGCTCTCCTCCAAAAAAAAGGAAGCCAATCTGGTGGCCCCTACCATAAACAAACTATACAACAGAAGGAAGAAACTGTTGCAGAAAAGAGGAAAATCCCAGGATGCAAAAAACTCCCTTACCAGCATCAGTAAGAAGCTGAGATCCCTCATAAAATCCTCAGATCTGCTCTGAGCTACAACAGAATGGCATTAAATATACTGATCGTAAGGATATTGCCAATATCCTGGCAGATCGATTTAATGCCAACTTCACCCCCCTCACCCGCTAAAGGGCCCATCTCAATACCAAAAGATTGCCAAATTGCGGTAATCAAGGCCACACCGGTAGAAACCGCACTCTCCAAAGCTACGAATACAGCATCCATGGGACCAGATGACATCTCGGGCTGTGTACTACATGAACTACAAAATAAACTGGCACCTCACCTAAGTGTCATGTTTAATCATATATTCACCTCAGGCTTTGTGTCCACTGAGTGGCACACAGCTACAGTTATTCCACTCCACAACGGGGGATCCACCTTGGATCCCAGGAACTACCGTCCCATCAGTCTGATGAGCCTGATCTGGAAGGGCATGGAACGCATTATCATGGAAATTATAAACAAAGACATTGGCAACCTTCAAACACTTTGTCCCACCCAGTTTGGGTTTGTGAAGGGCCAATCTTGTCTCCTTAACCTGATTGACTTCTTGGAATCAGTCTCCAGAGCTGTGGACGAGGGTAAGGTGGTCCACACAGCCTATCTGGACCTCGCCAAGGCCTTCAACACCATACCCCACTCTGGAATTATAAATAAATTTACTAAGCTGGGCAAAAATCCCTACATCACTCAATTGGTTGCCAACTGGCTTTCTGACAGAACCCAGACTGTAAAAGTAGCTGACTACAAATCCAGTTCCAGACAAGTGACAAGTGGAGTACCTCAGGGTTCAGTCCTGGGGCCGCTCTTGTTTGGCATCTACTTCTCTGAAGTACAAGCCAACACTAAGGGACTGTGGCTAACAAAGTTCACAGATGACTGCAAACTGTGAGCAATTATTGAATACCCAAATTATGTGGATATTCCACAAAAGGGCCTTACAGAAATAGATGTTTGGTGCCAGAGCCATGGGCTCAAGATTAATGCCAAGAAATGTATAGTTATCCCCTTTAGGAAAAACCATGTACCCATGAATAACCACATGGGTGGCAGTACACTAAACACCGAAAGTGTGTTGAGAGACTTAGGGACACAGGTGGACAGTGGTCTCGCCTTCGATAAACACATCATTGTAACAGTCAGGAAATCATTCTATGTGGCACACCTCATCACTAAGGGCTTTTCTTCCAGAAAAAAGGAGGTCATTGTCCCACTGTACTCATCCCTCATTAGACCTATTATAGAGTATAATGCCCTGTTTGGTATGTACCTCACAAGACATCTGCAACAGCTGGGAGGGCTGCAGAAATACCTCACTAAAAGAATCACAGGCTTAAAGCAGATGCCATATGCTGACCATCTAAAATAACTCCATCTATACTCTGTGGCATATCGTCTACACAGAGGTGATCTCTGCTTAACATACAAGGCCATGTCAAAGCCTGAGCTGTTGGACATGCTCCACTTAAAGAAATCCCAATCCGTCAGAGCCACACGCTTCAGGGATCTAAACCTCGTCATCACAATGAACAAAACATCCTGGAGGGATAGGTTCCTGACCCAGAGACTCCCCATACTCTGGAATAGACTGCCCATACATGCCAAGCAGAGCACCTCCTTGGCCCTCTTCAAAAGGGACCTTGATGATTGAATGGGAGATGGAAAACTCAGCCCGGGGATCATGTCAGTCGCCCTGCTAGACAGGGTCCAGGGAAGTAAACATTGTGGGAAGAAATATCCAGGGAATTGTTATGGCTTGGCTTGTATAGGCGATAGGGCCAATATCCTAGTACCAACCTATGACCAGAAGTAAAAGGCACTGGAGGAATTGTGGGAAAACTCACAAGTCCCAGGTCAAGTGCTGCACTGTTAGTGCTTGTGCCCTCAGACGACATGTTAACTGTAAGCTGAACAAAGGGAAATGTTTTTACATATATATATATATATATATATATATATATATATATATATATATGGGTCTACCTGAGATGGTCGACAAGCCATTTGATCGACTTTCATTTGGTCGACAATTCATTTGGTCGACAGGCAGATTTGCCCCCCTCCCCAATGTTGTGCGACCCTGGAGTTGATATATATAGCTGGGGGGGTGGGGGGTAAAGCCCCCCACATAAAACTGCTTGTCGACCAAATGAACTGTCGACCAAATGAGTGTCGATCATATGGCCTGTCGACCATGTGATAGGGATCCATACATATATATATATATATATATATATATATATATATATATATATATATATATATGAATAGATATAAAATATAGAAAGATACAGATATATTTAAATCTAATATATATATATATATATATATATATATATATATATATATATATATATATATATATAAATATATACTTATACATATGGGTACCCTACTTTTGGTCTAACTAATCATTTGCTGATACATACAGATAGTTGAAAGGTCTATGAGAGCAACAATCCCAGGGCAGGGGAATATTCTTTTCCCCAGGGACTGTGCAGTCTCAGAGATAGTATATATAATTAGCAAGGGATGTGAGGTGCAGGGTGGCCTGCTGTAGCCCCCAATAAAATGATGTTATTTTTCCTGGCTCACGCATGTTAATGTACTAACATTCTGTTTTCAACCTTTTGAGGTCGACCTGATGGAGGTCGACGTATGGACTACTCGATATGAGTGGATCCATACACACACACACACATGCACACACAGACACACACACACACACAATGGAGGTCGACATATGGACTACTTGATATGAGTGGATGCATACACACACACACATACACACACATATACACACACAAACACACACACATACATATACACACACACACACACACACACACACACACACACACACACACACACACACACACACACACACACACACACACACACACACACACACAACACACACATATTGTTTACTATCAAAATTAAGAATCACTGTTCTACATGTATTCACTTAGCCTAAAATAAATGTAAGAAATAAAAAGTTATTTCATCAAAATGACGACAAAGGGTATGTCAATAATTCGCAGTTTGATATTATCGACATTACCAGGTTACCTTGACTTCCGGTGATGTTTTACAGTAGGTCAATCCCCCTGCACCCCCCACACCCCTGCACCCCCCCCACACCCTCTACATATTATATATGCAGACTCTAAGATCATAGTAAAGTAAGGAAAAGAGTAAATTTCCCAATTCCCCACTGTAGTGCGATCGCCAATCAGAACGTCGACCTCATGTGAGTCAATGCACACTAGCATTCATTAAGGTGCAGTCGAACATTTTCAGATTGGCGTGATGGAAACTGGGAAACATGCTTTCACCCATCCCAATTTTGTGTAACTGCATTGCAACATTTTCATAGAATATCTATGTATGTCTATATGTGTGTGTCTGTGTGTGGGTGGGTATGTATATATATATATATATATATATATATATATATATATATATATATATATATATTAGATTCAGATGTATGTACCTAAAAGCTATTCAGTTCACCTGGCCTTCTTGAAAATTGTGGGGCTTGTGCTTCTCAGAGGACTATATACTATACATAGACTCTACAATTCCAGCAGAAGACAGTGATCCCTATGGGAAATGATCATTGAACTTGTAGGGGTGTGATTAGAAAACTATCTTGCCTAATATAAAGCCGACTGTTGAAGTGTTGCTTGCCAGGGAGTGTCCATATTAGACATGTTAAAACATAAGGCTGGACGTAAGTGAACATGGCACCAGAGCACATTGAGTCAATCATCGATAACTGTATGCACATTGTGACAGCTGTAGGCACATTACATCATGACAAAGAAGCACATCACATCAGGACAATGAAGGCACGTTACATCATGACATCGAAGCACATCACATCATGACACTGAAGGCACATTACATCATGACACTGAAGCACACTACATCATGACAGCTGTAGGCACAGTGTCATGACACTGTAAGAACATTACATTATAACACTGTAGACACGTCACATCTTGATAGCTGCAGCCACAGTGTCATGACACTGCAGACACATTATATAATGACACTGAAGCATATCACATCACGACAGCTGTACGCACAGTGTCATGACACTGTAGGCACATTACATCATGAGACTGTAGGTGCATCACCTCATGACATTGTAGGAACATCACATCATGACACTGTAGGCACATCACATCATGACATGGTAAGCATATTACATCATGACACTGTGACCACATCACATCATAACACTGTAGGTACATCACATCATGACACTATAGAAACAGTACCATAACACTGTAGCATATCACATGACAATGTAGGCACATTATATCATGACACTGTAGGCACATTACATCATGACACTCTAAGCATATCACATCATGACACTGTAGGCACATTACATCATGACAATGTGGGTACATCACATCATGAAAGCTGTAGCCACAGTGTGATGACATTGTAGGCATATCACATCATGACACTAAGCATATCTCATGTGGCTGTAGGCACATCACATCATGATACTATAAGCACATCACATCACACTGTAAGCACATCACATCATGATACTATAAGCACATCACATGACACTATAAGCACATCACCTCTTGACACTGTAGGCACATCACATCACAACACTATAAGCACATCACATCATGACACTATAGGCACATCACCTCATTACACAGTAGGCACATCACATCATGACACTGTAAGCACATCTCATCAAGACGCTATAGAAACATCATATCATGACAATGTAGAAAGAGTGCCATAACACTGTAAGCACATCACATCATGACACTGTAAGCACATCACATCATAGCATATCACATCATGACACTGTAGGCACATTACATCATGACACTGTCGGCACATCACATCATGACATGGTAAGCATATTACATCATGACACTGTGAGCACATCACATCAAAACACTATAGGTACATCACATCATGACACTTTTGGCATATCACATCATGACACTGTAAGCATATCTCATTATGACACTGTGAGCACATCACATCATGACACTGTAGAAACAGTGCCATTACACTGCAGGCACATCATATCATGACACTGTAGGCATATCACATGACACTGTAGGCACATTACAACATGGCACTGTAAGAACATTAAATCATGACACTGTAAGCATATCACATCAAGATACTTTAGGCATATCACATCATGACAATGTAAGCACATCTCATCATGACACTGTAAGCACATCAGATCATTGCACTGTAGAAACAGTGCCATTACATTGTAGGCACATCACATCATGACACTGTAAGAATATCACGTCATAACACTGTAGGCATGTAACATCATGACACTGTAAGCATATCACTTCAAGACACTTTAGGCATATCACATCATGACAGTATAAGCACATTTCATCATGGCACTGTAAGCACATCACATCATGACACTGTAAGCACATCACACCATGACAGTAGGCACATTACATCATGACACTGTAAGACTATCACATCATAACACTGTAGGCACATCACATCATGACACTGTAGGCACATCAACATCATGACACTGTAAGCATATAATATCATGACACTGTAAGCACATCTAATCAAGACACTAAAGACACATCACATCATGACACTGTAGAAACAGTGCCATAACACTGTAGGCACATCACATCATGACACTGTAAGCACATCTCATCATGATAGCTGTAGGCACAGTGTTATGACACTGTATGCACTTTAGATCATGACACTGTAAGTGCAACTCAAAATGACACTGTAAGCACATCACATCATGACACTGTAGAAACAGAGCCATAACATTGTAGACACATCACATCATGACACTGTAGGCATATCACATGACATTGTAGACACATTACATCATGACACTGTAGGTACATTACATCATGACAGAGAAAGCATATCACATCATGACATTGTAAGCATATAACATCATGACACTGTAGGCATATCACATCATGACACTTTAAGCACATCTCATCATGACATTGTAAGCACATCACATCATGACACTGTAGAAAGCATGCCATAACACTGTAGGCACATGACATCATGACACAGTAAGCACATGACATCATGACACTGTAGAAACAGTGTCATAACACTGTAGGCACATCACATCATGACACTGTAGGCACATTGCATCATGACACTGTAAGCATATCACATCATGACACTGCAAGCATATCACATCATGACACTGTAAGCAGATCATATCAAAACACTGTAGGCACACCACATCATGACACTGTAGGCACATTGCATCATGACACTAAGCATATCACATCATGACACTGTAACCACATTACATCATGACACTGAAGCATATCACACAATGACACTGTAGGCAGATCACATCATGACACAGTAGGCACATTACATCATGACATTGTAAGCACATCATATCATGACACTGTAGAAAAAGTACCATAACACTGTAGGCACATCACATCTTGACACTGTAAGCACATCTCATCGTGACAGCTGTAGGCACACTGTCTTGACACTGTAGGCACATCATGGCACTGTAAGCACATCACATCAATAGACTTTGGGCACATTACATCATGACACTGTAAGACTATTAAATCATAACACTGTAGGCACATTACTTCATGACACTGTAAGCATATTACATCATGACACTGTAAGCATATCACATCATGACACTGTAAGCAGATCTCATCATGACACTGTAAGCACATCACATTATGATACTATATAAACAGTGCCATAACATTGTAGACACATCTCATCATGACACTGTAAGCATATCACATGACAGTGTAAGCACATTACATCATGACACTGAAGGCACACACATCATGACACTGTAAGCAAATCACATCATGACACTGTAGGCATATCACGTCATGACACTGTAAGAGCATCTCATCATTACACTGTGAGAACATCTCATCATTACACTGTGAGAACATCACATCATGACGCTGTAGAAACAGTGCCATAACTCTGTAAGCACATCACATCATGACACTGTAGGCATATCACATCATGACACTGTAAGTACATAACATCATGACACTGTAGGCACATTACATCATGGTACAGTAACCATATCACATCATGACACTGTAAGCACTTTGCATCATGACACTGTAAGCAGAACACATCATAACACTATAGGCACATCACATCATGACACTGTAAGCACATCATATCATGACACAGTAGGCACATTACATCTTGACACTGTAAGCATATCACACCATGACACTGTAAGCACATTACATCATGACACTGTAAGCATTTAACATCATGATACTGTAAGCAGATCACATCATAACACTGTAGGCACATTACATCATGAAAATGTATGCATATTATATCATGACACTGTAAGCAAATTACATCATGACAGTGGAAGCATATCACATCATGACACTGTAAGCAGATCACATCATGAAATTGTAGACACACTACATCATGACACTGTAGGCACATTACATCATAATACTGTAAGCACATCACATCAAACACTGTAAGCACATCACAACATGACACTGTAGTTACATTACATCATGACACTGTAAGCACATCTCATCATGACACTATAGACACATCACACCATGGCACTGTAGAAACAGTGCCATAACACTGTATGCACATCACATCATGACACTGTAAGCACATCTCATCATGGCACTGTAAGCATATCACATCATGACACTGTAGGCACATTACATCATGACACTGCAAGCATATCACATCATGACAATGTAAGCACATTACGTCATGACACTGTAAGCATATCACATCCTGACACTGTAAGCACATCACATCATGACACTGTAGAAACAGTCACATAACACTGCAGGCACATCCCATCATGAAACTGTAGACGTATCATATGACACTGTAGGCATATTACATCATGACACTGTAAGCACACACATAATGACACTGTAAGCACATCTCATCATGACACTGTAAGCACATCACATCATGATACTGCATAAACAGTGCCATAAAATTTTAGACACATCACACCATGACACTGTAGGCATATCATATGACAGTGTAGGCACATTACATCATGACACAGAAGGCACACACATCATGACACTGTAAGCAAATCACATCATGACACTGCAGGCATATCACATTATGACACTGTAAGAGCATCTCATCATGACACTGTGAGAACATCACATCATAACACTATAGGCACATCACATCATGACACTGTAGGCATATCACATTATGACACTGTAGGAGCATCTCATCATGACACTGTGAGAACATCACATCATGACACTGTAGGCACATCACATCATGACATTGTAGGCATATCACATCATGACACTGTAAGTACATAACATCATGACACTGTAGACACATTACATCATGACACTGTAACCATATCACATCATGACACTGTAAGCACATTGCATCATGACACTGTAAGCAGATCACATCATAACACTGTAGGCACATCACATCATGACACTGTAAGCACGTCATATCATGACACTGTAAGCAAATCACAACATGACACTGTAAGCACGTTACATCATGACACTGTAAACACATCACATCATGACACAGTAGGAATATTATATCAAGACACTGTAAGTATAACACATCATGACACTGTAAGCAGATCACATCATAACACTGTAGGCATATTACATCATGAAACTGTAGGCACATTACATCATGACACTCTAGGCACATTACGTCATGACACTGTAAGCACATCACATCATGACACTGTAGTTACATTACATCATAACACTGTAAGCATATCACATCATGACACTGTAGGCACATCTCATCATGACACTATAGACACATCACATCATGACATTGTAGAAACAGTGCCATATCACTGTAGGCACATCACATCATGACACTGTAAGCACATCTCATCATGACACTAAGCACATCACATCATGACAGTGTAGGAACTTTACATCATGACACTGTAAGCATATCACATCATGACACTGTAAGCACATTACATCATGACACTGTAAGCATATCACATCATGACACTGTAAGCACATCTCATCATAACACTGTAAGCACATCACATCATGTCACTGTATAAACAGTCCCATAACACTGCAGGCACATCCCATCATGACACTGTAGACATATCATATGACACTGTAGGCATATTACATCATGACACTGGAAGCACACCCATCATGACACTGTAAGCATATCACATCATGACACTGTAGGTATATCACATCAAGACACTGTAAGAGCATCTCATCATGACACTATGATAACATCACATCATGACACTGTAGAAACAGTGCCATTACACAGTAGGCACATCACATCATGACACTGTAAGAACATCACATCATGACACTGTAGGCACATTACATCATGACACTGTAGGCACATTTCATCATGACACTGTAAGCACATCAGATCATGCCACTAGACATATCATATCATGACACTCTAAGCACATCACATGATGACACCATAGAAACAGTGCCATAACACTGCAGGCACATCACATCATGACACTGTAAGCACATCTAATCATGACACTATAGACACATCACATCATGACACTGTAGAAACAGTGCCATAACACTGTAGGCACATCACATAACACTGTAAGCACATCACATCATGACACTGTAGGCACCTTACATCACGACACTGTAAGATTATCAAATGATAACACTGTAGGCACATCACATCATGACACTGTAGGCACATTACATCATGACACTGTAAGCATATCACATCATGACACTGTAAGCACATCTAATCATGACACTATAGACACATCATATGATGGCACAGTAGAAACAGCGCCATAACACTATAGGAACATCACATGACACTGTAAGCACATCACATCATGACACTCTGAACAGATCACATCATGACACTGCATGACTATCACATCATAACACTGTAGGCACATCACATCATGACACTGTAGAAACAGTGCCATAACACTGTAGGCACATCACATCATGACACTGTAAACACATTTCATCATGACAGCTGTAGGTGCAGTGTCATGACACTGTAGGCACATTACATCATGACACTGTAAGCACATCTCATCATGACACTGTAAGCACATCACATCATGACACTGTAGAAACAGTGCCATAACATTGTAGGTACATTACATCAAGACACTGTAAGCACATTTCATCATGACTTTGTAAGCACATCACATCATGACACTGAAGAAACAGTGCCATAACATTGTAGACACATCACATCATGACACTGTCGGCGTATCACATGACACTGTAGGCACATTACATCATGACACTGTAAGCATATCCCATCATGACAGTCTAGGCATGTCACATCATGACACTGTAATCACATTTCATCATGACACTGTAAGCACATCACATCATGACACTGTAGAAACAGTGTCATAACACTGTAGGCACATAACATTATGACACTGCAGGCATAACACATCATGACACTGTAAGCATATCACATCAAGACACTGTAGAAACAGTGCCATAACACTGTCGGCACACATCATGACACTGTAAGCATTTCACGTCATGACAGTGTAGGCATGTCACATCATGACACTGTAAGCACATTTCATCATGACACTGTAAGCACATCACATCATGACACTGTAAACACATCTCATCATGACACTGTAGAAACAGTGTCATAACACTGTAGGCACATAACATCATGACACTGTAGGCATAACACATCATGACATTGTAAGCATATCACATCATGGCACTGCAGAAACAGTCCCATAACACTGTAGGCATACCACATCATAACACTGTAAGCACAGCAGATCATGACACTAAGCACATAACATCATGACACTGTAGGCACATTGCATCAAGACACTGTAAGGATATCACATCATGACACTGTAAGCAGATCACATTATAACACTGTAGGCACATTACATCATGACACTGTAGACACATTACATTATGGCACTGTAAGCACATCATGACACTAGGTATATCATATCATGACAATCTAAGCACATCACATCAGGACACTGTAGAAACAGTGCCATAACACTGTAGGCACATCACATCATGACACTCTAGGCATATCACATGACACTGTGGGCACATTACTTCATGACACTGTAGGCACATTACATCATGACACTATAAGCATATCACATCATGACACTGTAAGCATATCACATCAAGATACTGTAGGCATATCACATCATGACACTTTAGGCACATTCCATCATGACACTGTAAGCATATCACATCATGACACTGTAAGCACATCTAATCATGACAATATACACACATCACATCATGACACTGTAGAAACAGTGCCATCACACTATAGGCACATCACATCATGACACTGTAAGCACATCACATCATGACACTGTAGAAACAGTGCCATAACATTGTAGGTACATTACATCAAGACACTGTAAGCACATTTCATCATGACTTTGTAAGCACATCACATCATGACACTGAAGAAACAGTGCCATAACATTGTAGACACATCACATCATGACACTGTCGGCGTATCACATGACACTGTAGGCACATTACATCATGACACTGTAAGCATATCCCATCATGACAGTCTAGGCATGTCACATCATGACACTGTAATCACATTTCATCATGACACTGTAAGCACATCACATCATGACACTGTAGAAACAGTGTCATAACACTGTAGGCACATAACATTATGACACTGCAGGCATAACACATCATGACACTGTAAGCATATCACATCAAGACACTGTAGAAACAGTGCCATAACACTGTCGGCACACATCATGACACTGTAAGCATTTCACGTCATGACAGTGTAGGCATGTCACATCATGACACTGTAAGCACATTTCATCATGACACTGTAAGCACATCACATCATGACACTGTAAACACATCTCATCATGACACTGTAGAAACAGTGTCATAACACTGTAGGCACATAACATCATGACACTGTAGGCATAACACATCATGACATTGTAAGCATATCACATCATGGCACTGCAGAAACAGTCCCATAACACTGTAGGCATACCACATCATAACACTGTAAGCACAGCAGATCATGACACTAAGCACATAACATCATGACACTGTAGGCACATTGCATCAAGACACTGTAAGGATATCACATCATGACACTGTAAGCAGATCACATTATAACACTGTAGGCACATTACATCATGACACTGTAGACACATTACATTATGGCACTGTAAGCACATCATGACACTAGGTATATCATATCATGACAATCTAAGCACATCACATCAGGACACTGTAGAAACAGTGCCATAACACTGTAGGCACATCACATCATGACACTTTAGGCATATCACATGACACTGTGGGCACATTACTTCATGACACTGTAGGCACATTACATCATGACACTATAAGCATATCACATCATGACACTGTAAGCATATCACATCAAGATACTGTAGGCATATCACATCATGACACTTTAGGCACATTCC
Source organism: Protopterus annectens (assembly GCF_019279795.1). NCBI lineage: Eukaryota > Metazoa > Chordata > Ceratodontiformes > Protopteridae > Protopterus > Protopterus annectens. The sequence continues at coordinate 1,774,030,061 of NC_056729.1, forward strand.
ATCATGACACTGTAAGCATATCACATCATGACACTGTAAGCACATCTAATCATGACAATATACACACATCACATCATGACACTGTAGAAACAGTGCCATCACACTATAGGCATATCACATCATGACACTGTAAGCACATCACATCATGACACTGCAGGCACATTACATCATGACACTGTAAGACTATCACAGCATAACACTGTAGGAATATCACATCATGACACTATAGGCACATTACATCATGACAATGTAAGCATATCACATCATGGCACTGTAAGCACATCTAATCATGACAATATAGACACATCACATCATGACACTGTAGACACAGTGCCATAACACTGTAGGCTCATCACACCGTGACACTGTAAGCATATCACATCATGACGCTGTAAGCACATTACATCATAATACTGTAAGCACATCACATCAAACACTGTAAGCACATCACAACATGACACTGTAGTTACATTACATCATGACACTGTAAGCACATCTCATCATGACACTATAGACACATCACACCATGACACTGTAGAAACAGTGCCATAACACTGTATGCACATCACATCATGACACTGTAAGCACATCTTATCATGGCACTGTAAGCACATCACATCATGACACTGTAGGCACATTACATCATGACACTGCAAGCATATCACATCATGACAATGTAAGCACATTACGTCATGACACTGTAAGCAAATCACATCCTGACACTGTAAGCACATCACATCATGACACTGTACAGTCACATAACACTGCAGGCACATCCCATCATGAAACTGTAGACGTATCATATGACTCTGTAGGCATATTACATCATGACACTGTAAGCACACACATAATGACACTGTAAGCACATCTCATCTTGACACTGAAGGCACATCACATCATGATACTGCATAAACAGTGTCATAACATCATAGACACATCACACCATGACACTGTAAGCATATCACATGACAGTGTAGGCACATTACATCATGACACAGAAGGCACACACACCATGACACTGTAAGCAAATCACATCATGACACTGTAGGCATATCACATTATGACACTGTAAGAGCATCTCATCATGACACTGTGAGAACATCACATCATGACACTGTAGGCACATCACATCATGACATTGTAGGCATATCACATTATGAAATTGTAAGAGCATCTCATCATGACACTGTGAGAACATCACATCATGACACTGTAGGCACATCACATCATGACATTGTAGGCATATCACATCATGACACTGTAAGTACACAACATCATGACACTGTAGGCACATTACATCATGACACTGTAACCATATCACATCATGACACTGTACGCACATTGCATCATGACACTGTAAGCAGATCACATCATAACACTGTAGGCACATCAAATCATGACACTGTAAGCACATCATATCATGACACTGTAAGCAAATCACAACATGACACTGTAAGCACGTTACATCATGACACTGTAAACATATCACATCATGACACAGTAGGCATATTATATCAAGACACTGTAAGCATAACACATCATGACAATGTAAGCAGATCACATCATAACACTGTAGACATATTACATCATGAAACTGAAGGCACATTACATCATGACACTGAAGGCACATTACATCATGACGCTGTAAGCACATCACATCATGACACTGTAGTTACATTACATCATAACACTGTAAGCATATCACATCATGACACTGTAAGCACATCTCATCATGGCACTATATACACATCACATCATGACACTGTAGAAACAGTGCCATATCACTGTAGGCACATCACATCATAACACTGTAAGCACATCTCATCATGACACTAAGCACATCACATCATGACAGCGTAGGAACTTTATATCATGACACTGCAAGCATATCACATCATGACACTGTAAGCACATTACATCATGACACTGTAAGCATATCACATCATGACACTGTAAGCACATCTCATCATAACACTGTAAGCACATCACATCATGACACTGTACAAACAGTCCCATAACACTGCAGGCACATCCCATCATGACACTGTAGACATATCATATGACATTGTAGGCATATTACATCATGACACTGGAAGCACACCCATCATGACACTGTCAGCATATCACATCATGACACTGTAGGTATATCACATCATGACACTGTAAGAGCATCTCATCATGACACTGTGATAACATCACATCATGACACTGTAGAGACAGTGCCATTACACAGTAGGCACATCACATCATGACACTGTAAGCACATCACATCATGACACTCTAGGCACATTACATCATGACACTGTAGGCACATTTCATCATGACACTGTAAGCACATCAGATCATGCCACTAGACATATCACATCATGACACTCTAAGCACATCAAATGATGACACCATAGAAACAGTGCCATAACACAGCAGGCATATCACATCATGACACTGTAAGCACATCTAATCATGACACTATAGACATATCACATCATGACACTGTAGAAACAGTGTCATAACATTGTAGGCACATCACATGACACTGTAAGCACATCACATCATGACACTGTAGGCACATTACATCATGACACAGTAAGACTATCAAATCATAACACTGTAGGCACATCACATCATGCCACTGTAGGCACATTACACCATGACACTGTAAACATATCACATCAAGACATTGTATGCACATCTAATCATGACACTATAGACACATCATATGATGGCACAGTAGAAACAGTGCCATAACACTATAGGCACATCACATGACACTGTAAGCACATCACATCATGACACTCTGAGCACATCACATCATGACACTGCAAGACTATCACATCATAACACTGTAGGCACATCACATCATGACACTGTAGAAACAGTGCCAAAAACACTGTAGGCACATCACATCATGACACTGTAAACACATCTCATCATGGCACTGTAAGCATATCACATCATGACACTGTAAGCACATCTAATCATGACACTACAGACACATCACATCATGGCACTGTAGAAACAGTGCCATAACAATGTAGGCACATCACATCATGACACTGTAGGCTCATCTCATCGTGACAGCTGTAGGTGCAGTGTCATGACACTGTAGGCACATTACATCATGACACTGTAAGCACATCTCATCATGACACTGTAAGCACATCACATCATGACACTGTAGAAACAGTGCCATAACATTGTAGGCACATTACATCAAGACACTGTAAGCACATCTCATCATGACTCTGTAAGCACATCACATCATGACACTGAAGAAACAGTGCCATAACATTGTAGACACATCACATCATGACACTGTAGGCTTATCACATGACACTGTAGGCACATTACATCATGACACTGTAAGCATATCCCATCATGACAGTCTAGGCATGTCACATCATGACACTGTAAGCACATTTCATCATGACACTGTAAGCACATCACATCATGACACTGTAGAAACAGCGCCATAACACTGTAGGCACATAACATTATGACACTGTAGGCATAACACATCATGACACTGTAAGCATATCACATCATAACACTGTCGGCACACATCATGACACTGTAAGCATTTCACATCATGACAGTGTAGGCATGTCACATCATGACACTGTAAGCACATTTCATCATGACACTGTTAGCACATCACATCATGACACTGTAAACACATCTCATCATGACACAGTAGAAACAGTGCCATAACACTGTAGGCACATAACATCATGACATTGTAAGCATAACACATCATGACATTGTAAGCATATCACATCATGGCACTGCAGAAACAGTCCCATAACACTGTAGGCATACCACATCATAACACTGTAAGCACAGCATATCATGACACTAAGCACATAACATCATGACACTGTAGGCACATTGCATCAAGACACTGTAAGGATATAACAACATGACACTGTAAGCAGATCACATTATAACACTGTAAGCACATTACATCATGACACTGTAAGCATATCACATCATGACACTGTAAGCACATCTCATCATGTCACTATAGACACATCACATCATGACACTGTAGAAACAGTGCCATAACACTGTAGGCACATCACATCATGACACTGTAAGCACATCACATCATGACACTGTAAGCATATCACATCATGACACTGTAGGCACATTACATCATGACACTGTAGACACATTACATCATGACACTGTAAGCACATCATGACACTAGGCATATCACATCATGACACTCTAAGCACATCACATCATGACACTGTAGAAACAGTGCCATAACACTGTAGGCACATCACATCATGACACTGTAGGCATATCACATGACACTGTGGGCACATTACTTCATGACACTGTAGGCACATTACATCATGACACTGTAAGCATATCACATCATGACACTGTAAGCATATCACATCAAGACACTGTAGGCATATCACATCATGACACTTTAGGCACATTCCATCATGACACTGTAAGCATATCACATCATGACACTGTAAGCACATCTAATCATGACAATATACACACATCACATCATGACACTGTAGAAACAGTGCCATCACACTATAGGCACATCACATCATGACACTGTAAGCACATCACATCATGACACTACAGGAACATTACATCATGACACTGTAAGACTATCACAGCATAACACTGTAGGGATATCACAACATGACACTACAGGCACATTACATCATGACACTGTAAGCATATCACATCATGGCACTGTAAGCACATCTAATCATGACAATATAGACACATCACATAATGACACTGTAGAAAGAGTGCCATAACACTGTAGGCTCATCACACCGTGACACTGTAAGCATATCACATCATGACACTGTAAGCACATTACATCATGACACTGTAAGCATATCACATCATAACACTGTAAGCACATCTCATCATGACACTGTAAGCACATCACATCATGACACTGTAGGAAAAGTGCCATTACAATGTAGGCAGCTCACATCATGACACTGTAAGCACATCACATCATGACACTGTAAGCACATAACATCATGACACTAAGCATATCACATCATGACACTCTAAGCATATCACATCATGACACTCTAAGCAAATCACATCATGGCACTGTACGCACATTACATCATGACACTGTAAGCATATCACATCATGACACTGTAAACACATCTAATCATGACACTATAGACACATCACATCATGACACTGTAGAAACAGTGCAATTACACAGTAGGCACATCACAACATGACATTTTAAGCACATTACATCATGACACTGTAAGCACATCACATCATGACACTAAGCATATCACATCATAACACTCTAAGCATATCACATTGTGACAGTAGAAACAGTGGCATAACACTGTAAGTACATCACATCATGGCACTGTAGGCATATCAGATGACAATGTAGGCACATTACATCATGACACTGCAGGCACATTACATCATAACACTGTAAGCATATCACATCATGACACTGTAAGCACATCTAATCATGACACTATAAACACATCACATCATGACACTGTAGAAACAGTGCCATTACACAGTAGGCACATCACATCATGACACTGTAAGCACATCATGACACTGTAGGCACATTACATCATGACACTGTAGGCACATTACATCATAACACTGTAAGCATATCACATCATGACACTGTAAGCATATCACATCAAGACACTGTAGGCACATCACATCATGACACTGTAGGCACATTACATCATGACACTGTAAGCATATCACATCATGACACTGTAAGCACATCTAATCATGACACTATAGACACATCACATCATGACACTGTAGAAACAGTGCCATAACACTGTAGGCACATCACATCATGACACTGTAAGCACATCACATCATGACACTGTAGGCACATTACATCATGACACTGTAAGACTATCACATCATAACACTGTAGGCACATCACATCATGACACTGTAGGCACATTACATCATGACACTGTAAGCATATCACATCATGACACTGTAAGCACATCTAATCATGACACTATAGACACATCACATCATGACACTGTAGAAACAGTGCCATAACACTGTAGGCACATCACATCATGACACTGTAAGCATATCACATCATGACACTGTAAGCACATTACATCATGACACTGTAAGCATATCACATCATGACACTGTAAGCACATCTCATCATGACACTGTAAGCACATCACATCATGACACTGTAGAAACAGTGCCATAACACTGTAGGCACATCACATCATGACACTGTAAGCACATCACATCATGACACTGTAGGCACATTACATCATGACACTGTAAGCATATCACATCATGACACTGTAAGCATATCACATCATGACACTGTAGGCATATCACATCATGACACTGTAGGCACATTACATCATGACACTGTAAGCATATCACATCATGACACTGTAAGCACATCTAATCATGACACTATAGACACATCACATCATGACACTGTAGAAACAGTGCCATTACACAGTAGGCACATCACATCATGACACTGTAAGCACATCAAATCATGACACTGTAGGCACATTACATCATGACACTGTAAGCACATCACATCATGACACTAAGCATATCACATCATGACACAGTAGAAACAGTGCCATAACACTGTAGGCACATCACATCATGACACTGTAGGCATATCACATGACACTGTAGGCACATTACATCATGACACTGCAGGCACATTACATCATAACACTGTAAGCATATCACATCATGACACTGTAAGCACATCTAATCATGACACTATAGACACATCACATCATGACACTGTAGAAACAGTGCCATTACACAGTAGGCACATCACATCATGACACTGTAAGCACATCAAATCATGACACTGTAGGCACATTACATCATGACACTGTAAGCACATCACATCATGACACTAAGCATATCACATCATGACACTCTAAGCATATCACTTCATGACACAGTAGAAACATTGCCATAACACTGTTGGTACATCACATCATGACACTGTAGGCATATCACATGACACTGTAGGCACATTACATCATGACACTGCAGGCACATTACATCATAACACTGTAAGCATATCACATCATGACACTGTAAGCATATCACATCAAGACACTGTAGGCATATCACATCATGACACTGTAAGCACATCTAATCATGACACTATAGACACATCACATCGTGACACTGTAGAAATGGTGCCATTACACAGTAGGCATATCACATCATGACACTGTAAGCATATCACATCATGACACTGTAAGCACATTACATCATGACACTGTAAGCACATTACATCATGACACTATAAGCACATCACATCATGACACTAAGCATATCACATCATGACAGTAGAAACGGTGCCATAACACTGTAAGTACATCACATCAAGACACTGTAGGCATATCACATGACACTGTAAGCATATCACATCATGACACTGTAAGCATATCACATTATGACACTGTAAGCACATCTCATCATGTCACAATAGACACATCACATCATGACACTGTAGAAACTGTGCCATAAGACTGTAGGCACATCAGATCATGACACTGTAAGCACATAACATCATGACAATGTAGGCACATTGCATCATGACACTGTAAGCTGATCACATCATAACACTGTAGGCACATTACATCATGACACTGTAGACACATTACATTATGACACTGTAAGCACATCATGACACTAGGTATATCATATCATGACAATCTAAGCACATCACATCAGGACACTGTAGAAACAGTGCCATAACACTGTAGGCACATCACTTCATGACACTGTAGGCATATCACATGACATTGTGGGCACATTACTTCATGACACTGTAGGCACATTACATCATGACACTATAAGCATATCACATCATGACACTGTAAGCATATCACATCAAGATACTGTAGGCATATCACATCATGACACTTTAGGCACATTCCATCATGACACTGTAAGCATATCACATCATGACACTGTAAGCACATCTAATCATGACAATATAGACACATCACATCATGACACTGTAGAAACAGTGCCATAACACTATAGGCACATCACATCATGACACTGTAAGCACATCTAATCATGACACTATAGAAACATAACATCATGACACTGTAAGACTATCACAGCATAACACTGTAGGAATATCACATCATGACACTATAGGCACATTACATCATGACACTGTAAGCATGTCACATCATGGCACTGTAAGCACATCTAATCATGACAATATAAAGACATCACATCATGACACTGTAGGCACATTACATCATGACACTGTAAGCACATCACATCATGACACTAAGAATATCACATCATGACACAGTAGAAATAGTGCCATTACACAGTAGGCACATCACATCAAGACACTGTAAACATATCACATTATGACACTGTAAGCACATCTAATCATGACACTATAGACACATCACATCATGACAGTGTAGAATCAGTGCCATAACACTATAGGCACATCACATCATGACACTGTAAGCACTTCACATCATGACACTCTAAGCACATCACATCATGACACTGTAAGCATATCACATCATAACACAGTAAGCACATCTCATCATGACACTGTAAGCACATCACATCATGACACTGTAGGAAAAGTGCCAATACAATGTAGGCAGATCACATCATGACACTGTAAGCACATCACATCATGACACTGTAAGCACATAACATCATGACACTAAGCATATCACATCATGACACTCTAAGCATATCACATCATGACACTCTAAGCACATCACATCATGACACTGTAGGCACATTACATCATGACACTGTAAGCATATCACATCATGACACTGTAAGCACATCTAATCATGACACTATAGACACATCACATCATGACACTGTAGAAACAGTGCCATTACACAGTAGGCACATCACATCATGACACTGTAAGCACATTACATCATGACACTGTAAGCACATCACATCATGACACTGTAAGCACATCACATCATGACACTGTAAGCACATCACATCATGACACTGTAGAAACAGTGCCATAACACTGTAGGCACATCACATCATGACACTGTAGGCATATCACATGACACTGTAGGCACATTACATCATGACACTGCAGGCACATTACATCATAACACTGTAAGCATATCACATCATGACACTGTAAGCACATCTAATCATGACACTATAGACACATCACATCATGACACTGTAGACACGGTGACATTACACAGTAGGCACATCACATCATGACACTGTAAGCACATCACATCATGACACTGTAGGCACATTACATCATGACACTGTAAGCACATCACATCATGACACTAAGCATATCACATCATGACACTCTAAGCATATCACATCATGACACTGTAAGCATATCACATCATGACACTGTAGGCACATTACATCATGACACTGTAAGCATATCACATCATGACACTGTAAGCACATCTAATCATGACACTATAGACACATCACATCATGACACTGTAGAAACAGTGCCATTACACAGTAGGCACATCACATCATGACACTGTAAGCACATCACATCATGACACTGTAGGCACATCACATCATGACACTAAGCATATCACATCATGACACTCTAAGCATATCACATCTTAACAGTAGAAACAGTGCCATGACACTGTAAGCACATCTCATCATGACACTGTAGGCATATCACATGACACTGTAGGCACATTACATCATGACACTGTAGGCACATTACATCATAACACTGTAAGCATATCACATCATGGCACTGTAAGCACATCTAATCATGACAATATAGACACATTACATCATGACACTGTAGGCACATTACATCATGACACTGTAAGCACATCACATCATGACACTAAGAATATCACATCATGACACAGTAGAAACAGTGCCATAACACTGCAGGCACATCACATCATGACACTGTAAGCATATCACATCATGACACTGTAAGCACATCTAATCATGACACTATAGACACATCACATCATGACACTGTAGAAACAGTGCCATAACACTATAGGCACATCACATCATGACACTGTAAGCACTTCACATCATGACAATCAAAGCACATCATATCATGACACTGTAGGCACATTACATCATGACACTGTAAGCACATCACATCATGACACTAAGCATATCACATCATGACACTCTAAGCATATCCCATCATGACACAGTAGAAACAGTGCCATAACACTGTAGGTACATCACATCATGACACTGTAGGCATATCTCATGACACTGTAGGCACTTTACATTATGACACTGCAGGCACATTACATCATAACACTGTAAGCATATTACATCATGACACTGTAAGCATATCACATCATAACACTGTAAGCATATCACACCATGACACTGTAAGCACATCTAATCATGACACTATAGACCCATCACATCGTGACACTGTAGAAATGGTGCCATTACACAGTAGGCATATCACATCATGACACTGTAAGCACATTACATCATGACACTATAAGCACATCACATCATGAAACAGTGCCATAATATTGTAGAAACATCACATCATGACACTGTAGGCATATCACATGACACTGTAGGCACATTACATCATGACACTGTAGGCACATCACATCATGACACTGTAAGCATATCACATCATGGCACTTTAAGCACATCTCATCATGTCATAATAGACATCGCACATCATGACACTGTAGAAACAGTGCCATAACACTGTAGGCACATCACATCATGACACTGTAAGCACATCACATCATGACACTGTAAGCACATCACATCATGACACTGTAGGCACATTGCATCATGACACTGTAAGCTGATCACATCATGACACTGTAAGCACATTACATCATGACACTGTAGGCACATTACATCATGACACTGTAAGCATATCACATCATGACACTGTAGGCACATCACATCATGACACTGTAGGCACATTCCATCATGACACTGTAAGCATATCACATCATGACACTGTAAGCACATCTAATCATGACAATATAGACACATCACATCATGACACTGTATAAACAGTGCCATAACACTGTAGGAATATCACATCATGACACTGTAAGCACATCACATCATGACACTGCAGGAACATTACATCATGACACTGTAAGACTATCACAGCATAACACTGTAGGAATATCACAACATGACACTACATGCACATTACATCATGACACTGTAAGCATATCACATCATGACACTGTAAGCACATCTAATCATGACACTATAGACACATCACATCATGGCACTGTAGAAACAGTGCCATAACACTGTAGGCACATCACATCATGACACTGTAAGCATATCACATCATGACACTGTAAGCACATTACATCATGACACTGTAAGCATATCACATCATGACACTGTAAGCACATCTCATCATGACACTGTAAGCACATCACATCATGACACTGTAGGCACATCACATGACACTGTAGGCACATTACATCATGACACTGTATACACATTACATAAAGACACTGTAAGCATATCACATTATGACACTGTAAGCACATTACATCATGGCACTGTAGGCACATTACATCATGACACTGTAAGCATATCACATCATGACACTGTAAACACATCTAATCATGACACTATAGACACATCACATCATGACACTGTAGAAACAGTGCAATTACACAGTAGGCACATCACAACACATTTTAAGCACATCACATCATGACACTGTAGGCACACCACATCATGATACTAAGCATATCACATCATGACACTCTAAGCATGTTACATCTTGACAGTAGAAAAAGTGCCATTACACACTAGGCACATCACATCATGGCACTGTAGGCACATTACATCATGACACTGCAGGCACATTACATCATAACACTGTAAGCATATCACATCATGACATTGTAAGCACATCTAATCATGACACTATAAACACATCACATCATGACACTGTAGAAACAGTGCCATTACACAGTAGGCACATCACATCATGACACTGTAAGCACATCACATCATGACACTGTAGGCACATTACATCATGACACTAAGCACATCACATCATGACACTAAGCATATCACATCATGACACTCTAAGCAAATCACATCATGGCACTGTAGGCACATTACATCATGACACTGTAAGCATATCACATCATGACATTGTAAGCACATCTAATAATGACACTATAAACACATCACATCATGACACTGTAGAAACAGTGCCATTACACAGTAGGCACATCACATCATGACACTGTAGGCACATTACATCATGACACTAAGCACATCACATCATGACACTAAGCATATCACATCATGACACTCTAAGCATATCCCATCATGACACAGTAGAAACAGTGCCATAACACTATAGGTACATCACATCATGACACTGTAGGCATATCTCATGACACTGTATGCACTTTACATTATGACACTGCAGGCACATTACATCATAACACTGTAAGCATATCACATCATGACACTGTAAGCATATCACATCATAACACTGTAAGCATATCACACCATGACACTGTAAGCACATCTAATCATGACACTATAGACACATCACATCGTGACACTGTAGAAATGGTGCCATTACACAGTAGGCATATCACATCATGACACTGTAAGCATATCACATCATGACACTGTAAGCACATTACATCATGACACTATAAGCACATCACATCATGACACTAAGCATATCACATCATGACACTCTAAGCATATCACATCATGACAGTAGAAACGGTGCCATAACACTGTAAGTACATCACATCAAGACACTGTAGGCATATCACATGACACTGTAGGCATATTACATCATGACACTGCAGGCACATTACATCATAACACTGTAAGCATATCACATCATGACACTATAAGCATATCACATTATGACACTGTAAGCACATCTCATCATGTCACAATAGACACATCACATCATGACACTGTAGAAACTGTGCCATAAGACTGTAGGCACATCACATCATGACACTGTAAGCACATCAGATCATGACACTGTAAGTACATAACATCATGACACTGTAGGCACATTGCATCATGACACTGTAAGCTGATCACATCATAACACTGTAGGCACATTACATCATGACACTGTAGACACATTACATTATGACACTGTAAGCACATCATGACACTAGGTATATCATATCATGACAATCTAAGCACATCACATCATAACACTGTAGAAACAGTGCCATAACACTGTAGGCACATCACGCCATGACACTGTAGGCATATCACATGACACTGTAGGCACATTACATCATGACACTGTAGGCACATTACATCATAACACTGTAAGCATATCACATCATGACACTGTAAGCATATCACATCAAGATACTGTAGGCATATCACATCATGACACTTTAGGCACATTCCATCATGACACTGTAAGCATATCACATCATGACACTGTAAGCACATCTAATCATGACAATATACACACATCACATCATGACACTGTAGCAACAGTGCCATCACACTATAGGCACATCACATCATGACACTGTAAGCACATCAAATCATGACACTGCAGGAACATTACATCATGACACTGTAAGACTATCACAGCATAACACTGTAGGAATATCACAACATGACACTACAGGCACATTACATCATGACACTGTAAGCATATCACATCATGGCACTGTAAGCACATCTAATCATGACAATATAGACACATCACATCATGACACTGTAGGCACATTACATCATGACATTGTAAGCACATCACATCATGACACTAAGAATATCACATCATGACACAGTAGAAACAGTGCCATTACACAGTAGGCACATCACATCAAGACACTGTAAACATATCACATTATGACACTGTAAGCACATCTAATCATGACACTATAGACACATCACATCATGACAGTGTAGAATCAGTGCCATAACACTATAGGCACATCACATCATGACACTGTAAGCACTTCACATCATGACACTCTAAGCACATCACATCATGACACTGTAGGCACATTACATCATGACACTAAGCACATCACATCATGACACTAAGCATATCACATCATGACACTCTAAGCATATCCCATCCTGACACATTAGAAACAGTGCCATAACACTGTAGGTACATCACATCATGACACTGTAGGCATATCTCATGACACTGTAGGCACTTTACATTATGACACTGCAGGCACATTACATCATAACACTGTAAGCATATCACATCATGACACTGTAAGCATATCACATCATAACACTGTAAGCATATCACACCATGACACTGTAAGCACATCTAATCATGACACTATAGACACATCACATCGTGACACTGTAGAAATGGTGCCATTACACAGTAGGCATATCACATCATGACACTGTAAGCATATCACATCATGACACTGTAAGCAGATTACATCATGACACTATAAGCACATCACATCATGACACTAAGCATATCACACCATGACACTCTAAGCATATCACATTATGACAGTAGAAACGGTGCCATAACACTGTAAGTACATCACATCAAGACACTGTAGGCATATCACATGACACTGTAGGCATATTACATCATGACACTGCAGGCACATTACATCATAACACTGTAAGCATATCACATCATGACACTGTAAGCATATCACATTATGACACTGTAAGCACATCTCATCATGTCACAATAGACACATCACATCATGACACTGTAGAAACTGTGCCATAAGACTGTAGGCACATCACATCATGACACTGTAAGCACATCAGATCATGACACTGTAAGCACATAACATCATGACACTGTAGGCACATTGCATCATGACACTGTAAGCTGATCACATCATAACACTGTAGGCACATTACATCATGACACTGTAGACACATTACATTATGACACTGTAAGCACATCATGACACTAGGTATATCATATCATGACACTGTAGACACATTACATTATGACACTGTAAGCACATCATGACACTAGGTATATCATATCATGACAATCTAAGCACATCACATCAGGACACTGTAGAAACAGTGCCATAACACTGTAGGCACATCACATCATGACACTGTAGGCATATCACATGACACTGTGGGCACATTACTTCATGACACTGTAGGCACATTACATCATGACACTATAAGCATATCACATCATGACAATGTAAGCATATCACATCAAGATACTGTAGGCACATCACATCATGACACTTTAGGCACATTCCATCATGACACTGTAAGCATATAACATCATGACACTGTAAGCACATCTAATCATGACAATATAGACACATCACATCATGACACTGTATAAACAGTGCCATAACACTGTAGGAATATCACATCATGACACTGTAAGCACATCACATCATGACACTGCAGGAACATTACATCATGACACTGTAAGACTATCACAGCATAACACTGTAGGAATATCACAACATGACACTACATGCACATTACATCATGACACTGTAAGCATATCACATCATGGCACTGTAAGCACATCTAATCATGACAATACAGACACATCACATCATGACACTGTATAAACAATGCCATAACACTGTAGGCTCATCACACCGTGACACTGTAAGCATATCACATCATGACACTGTAAGCACATTACATCATGACACTGTAAGCATATCACATCATGACACTGTAAGCACATCTCATCATGACACTGTAAGCACATCACATCATGACACTGTAGAAAAAGTGCCATAACACTGTAGGCACATCACATCATGACACTGTAAGCACATCACATCATGACACTGTAAGCACATAACATCATGACACTAAGCATATCACATCATGACACTCTAAGCATATCACATCATGACACTCTAAGCACATCACATCATGGCACTGTACGCACATTATATCACGACACTGTAAGCATATCACATCATGACACTGTAAGCACGTCTAATCATGACACTATAGACACATCACATCATGACACTATAGAAACAGTGCCATTACACAGTAGGCACATCACATCATGAGATTTTAAGCAGATTACATCATGACACTGTAAGCACATCACATCATGACACTAAGCATATCACATCATGACACTCTAAGCATATCACATTGTGACAGTAAAAACAGTGCCATAACACTGTAAGTACATCACATCATGGCACTGTATGCATATCACATGACAATGTAGGCACATTACATCATGACACTGCAGGCAGATTACATCATAACACTGTAAGCATATCACATCATGACACTGTAAGCACATGTAATCATGACACTATAAACACATCACATCATAACATTGTAGAAACAGTGCCATTACACAGTAGGCACATCACATCATGACACTGTAAGCACATCACATCATGACACTGTAGGCACATTACATCATGACACTGTAAGCACATCACATCATGACACTAAGAATATCACATCATGACACAGTAGAAACAGTGCCATTACACAGTAGAAACATCACATCATGACACTGTAAACATATTGCATTATGACACTGTAAGCACATCTAATCATGACACTAAGCATATCTCATCAAGACACTCTAAGCATATCCCATCATGACACAGTAGAAACAGTGCCATAACACTGTAGGTACATCACATCATGACACTGTAGGCATATCACATGACACTGTAGGCACTTTACATTATGACACTGCAGGCACATTACATCATAACACTGTAAGCATATCACATCATGACACTGTAAGCATAACACATCATAACACTGTAAGCATATCACACCATGACACTGTAAGCACATCTAATCATGCCACTATAGACACATCACACCATGACACTGTAGAAATGGTGCCATTACACAGTAGGCATATCACGTCATGACACTGTAAGCATATCACATCATGACACTGTAAGCACATTACATCATGGCACTATAAGCACATCACATCATGACACTAAGCATATCACATCATGACACTCTAATCATATCACATCATGACAGTAAAACCGGTGCCATAATACTGTAAGTACATCACATCAAGACACTGTAGGCATATCACATGACACTGTAGGCATATTACATAATGACACTGCAGGCACATTACATCATAACACTGTAAGCATATCACATCATTACACTGTAAGCACATCTAATCATGACACTATAGACACATCACATCATGACACTGTAGACACGGTGACATTACACAGTAGGCACATCACATGATGACACTGTAAGCACATCACATCATGACACTGTAGGCACACCACATCATGATACTAAGCATATCACATCATGACACTCTAAGTATATTACATCTTGACACAGTAGAAAATGTGCCATTACACAGTAGGCACATCACATCATGACACTGTAGGCACATTACATCATGACACTGTAAGCATATCACATCATGACACTGTAAGCACATCTAATCATGACACTATAGACACATCAAATTGTGACAGTGTAGAAACAGTGCCATAACACTATAGGCTCATCACATCATGACACTGTAAGCACATCACATCATGACACTAAGCATATCACATCATGACACTCTAAGCATATCCCATCATGACACAGTAGAAACAGTGCCATAACACTGTAGATATATCACATAATGACATTGTAGGCATATCACATGACACTGTAGGCACATTACATCATGACACTGCAGGCACATTACATCATAACACTGTAAGCATATCACATCATGACACTGTAAGCATATCACATCATGACACTGTAAGCATATCACATCAAGACACTGTAGGCATATCACATCATGACACAGTAGAATCAATGCCATAACACTGCAGGCACATCACATCATGACACTGTAGGCACATTACATCATGACACTGTAAGCATATCACATCATGACACTGTAAGCACATCTAATCATGACACTATAGACACATCACATCATGACACTGTAGAAACAGTGCCATAACACTATAGGCACATCACATCATGACACTGTAAGCACATCACATCATGACACTCTAAGCATATCACATCATGACACTCTAAGCATATCCCATCATGACACAGTAGAAACAGTGCCATAACACTGTAGATATATCACATAATGACATTGTAGGCATATCACATGACACTGTAGGCACATCACATCATGACATTTTAAGCACATTACATCATGACACTGTAAGCACATCACATCATGACACTAAGCATATCACATCATGACACTCTAAACATATCACAATGTGACAGTAGAAACAGTGCCATAACACTGTAAGTACATCACATCATGGCACTGTAGGCATATCACATGACAATGTAGGCACATTACATCATGACTCTGCAGGCACATTACATCATAACACTAAGCATATCACATCATGACACTGTAAGCACATCTAATCATGACACTATAAACACATCACATCATGACATTGTAGAAACAGTGCCATTACACAGTAGGCACATCACATCATGACACTGTAAGCACATCACATCATGACACTGTAGGCACATTACATCATGAAACTGTAAGCACATCACATCATGACACTAAGAATATCACATCATGACACAGTAGAAACAGTGCCATTACACAGTAGAAACATCACATCATGACACTGTAAACATATTGCATTATGACACTGTAAGCACATCTAATCATGACAGTATAGACACAACACATCATGACAGTGTAGAATCAGTGCTATACCACTATAGGCACATCACATCATGACACTGTAAGCACTTCACATCATGACACTCTAAGCACATCACATCATGACACTGTAGGCACATTACATCATGACACTGTAAGCACATCACATCATGACACTAAGCATATCACATCATGACACTCTAAGCATATCCCATCATGACACAGTAGAAACAGTGCCATAACACTGTAGGTACATCACATCATGACACTGTAGGCATATCACATGACACTGTAGGCACTTTACATTTTGACACTGCAGGCACATTACATCATAACACTGTAAGCATATCACATCATGACACTGTAAGCATATCACATCATGATACTGTAAGCACATCTAATCATGACACTATAGACACATCACATCATGACACTGTAGAAACAGTGCCATAACACTATAGGCACATCACATCATGACACTGTAGGCACATCACATCATGACACTAAGCATATCACATCATGACACTCTAAGCATATCACATCTTGACACAGTAGAAAAAGTGCCATTACACAGTAGGCACATCACATCATGACACTGTAGGCACATTACATCATGACACTGTAAGCATATCACATCATGACACTGTAAGCACATCTAATAATGACACTATAGACACATCACATTATGACAGTGTAGAAACAGTGCCATAACACTATAGGCACTTCACATGATGACACTGTAAGCACATCACATCATGACACTAAGCATATCACATCATGACACTCTAAGCATATCCCATCATGACACAGTAGAAACAGTGCCATAACACTGTAGGTATATCACATCATGACACTGTAGGCATATCACATGACACTGTAGGCACATTACATCATAACACTGTAAGCATATCACATCATGACACTGTAAGCATATCACATCAAGACACTGTAGGCATATCACATCATGGCACTGTAAGCACATTACATCATGACACTGTAGGCATATCACATCATCACACTGTAAGCACATCTCATCATGACACTGTAAGCACATCACATCATGACAATGTAGGCACGTTACATCATGACACTGAAGCATATCACATCACGACAGCTGTACGCACAGTGTCATGACACTGTAAGCACATTACATCATGAGACTGTAGGTGCATCACCTCATGACACTGTAGGAACATCACATCATGACACTGTAGGCACATCACATCATGACATGGTAAGCATATTACATCATGACGCTGTGACCACATCACTTCATAACACTGTAGGTACATCACATCATGACACTATAGAAATAGTGCCATAACACTGTAGGCATATCACATGACAATGTAGGCACATTATATCATGACACTGTAGGCGCATTACATCATGACACTCTAAGCATATCACATCATGACACTGTAGGCACATTACATCATGACAATGTGGGTACATCACATCATGACAGCTGTAGCCACAGCGTGATAACATTGTAGGCATATCACATCATGACACTGTAAGCATATCTCATGTGGCTGTAGGCACATCACATCATGATACTATAACCACATCACATCACACTGTAAGCACATCACATCATGATACTATAAGCACATCACATGACACTGTAAGCACATCGCCTCTTGACACTGTAAGCACATCACATCATAACACTGTAAGCACATCACATCATGACACTATAGGCACATCACCTCATTACACAGTAGGCACATCACATCATGACAGCTGTAAGCACATTACATCATGACACTGTAGGCATGTCACTTCATGACAATGTAGCCACATTACATCAAGACAGCTGCAGGCAGGTCACATGACAGTGTAAGCACATCACATCATGACACTGTAAGCACATCTCATCAAGACGCTATAGACACATCATATCATGACAATGTAGAAAGAGTGCCATAACACTGTAAGCACATCACATCATGACACTGTAAGCACATCACATCATAGCATATCACATCATGACACTGTAGGTGCATCACATCATGACACTGTAGGCACATTACATCATGACACTGTAGGCACATCACATCATGACATGGTAAGCATATTACATCATGACACTGTGAGCACATCACATCAAAACACTGTAGGTACATCACATCATGACACTGTAAGCATATCACATCATGACACTGTAAGCACTTCTCATCGTGACACCATAAACACATCACATCATGACACTGTAGAAATAGTGTCATAACACTGTAGACACATCACATCATGACACTGTAGGCATATCACATGACACTGTAGGCACATTACAACATGACACTGTAAGAACATTAAATCATGAAACTGTAATCATATCACATCATGCCACTGTAAGCACATCTCATCATGACAATGTAGAAACAGTGCCATAACACTGTAGGTACATATCATCATGACACTTTAAGCACATCACATCATGACACTGTAGGCATATTACATCATGACACTTTAAGCATATCTTTAAGCATATCATATCATGACACTGTAAGCATATTACATCATGACACTGTAAGCATATCGCATCATGACACTGTAAGCACATATCATCATGACACTGTAGAAACAGTGCCATAATGCAGGCACACCACATCATGACACTTTCGGCATATCACATCATGACACTTTCGGCATATCACATCATGACACTGTAAGCACATCTCATTATGACACTGTGAGCACATCACATCATGACACTGTAGAAACAATGCCATTACATTGCAGGCACATCAGATCATGACACTGTAAGCACATCACATCATGACACTGTAGGCACATTACATCATGACACTAAGCACATCACATCATGACACTAGGCACATCACATCATGACACTTTAGGCATATCACATCATGACAATGTAAGCACATCTCATCATGACACTGTAAGCACATCAGATCATTGCACTGTAGAAACAGTGCCATTACATTGTAGGCACATCACATCATGACACTGTAAGACTATCACATCATAACACTGTAGGCACATAAAGTACAGTGTTGTACCTACCATAAATGTAGATGTTCGAGTGCTAATACAGCTGCAGTAATCACATATGGGTTCTTTGCCGTCAGGCGGGTCCTCGGTCGGCCGAATTCCAAAGTCTAGGTCCGGCGTCGGTTGTCGTCGCTTTCTTTCCTGACGTCAGTGCGACAGGGGTATATAAGTCACAGCCGACGCCATATTCTTCAGTCTTTCTTGCCCCAGATGTCAGGTGCCCCCAGAAGGAAGGCAATACATAAATTATATATATAAATATAGTCAAGCAATGCAATATAATCAAAAATCAGTAGTTGCAAGCAAATACACCATAGCAGGATAACCCAAATTAGGTTGTATGAGGAGGTGTTAACCACTGGGCTTTACCAAGAGGGAAGGAGGGAAACCTGTACTGCAGCTGTATTAGCACTCGAACATCTACATTTATGGTAGGTACAAAACTGTACTATGTTCATCGTGCATACAGCTGCAGTAATCACATATGGGTAGAATCCCAAAGCTACGCACAGGGTGGTAGGCACTAGGTAGAACTGGGAGCAGCCAGAATGCCCTGCAACACAGCAAAGGCAAAGCCTGCTCTAGTTTTGGAATATAAGGGCAGGTGGTAGTGTTTTGTGAAGGTATGCACAGAACTCCAAGTGGCTGCCTCCAAAATATCCTTGGTAGGTACTCCTCTGAGGAAGGCTGTAGCGGTAGCTGTGGCCCTAGTGGAGTGGGATCTGATGCCTGTAGGCACAGGTTTGCCATGAAAGGAGTAACAAAACCATATGCAATGGCCTATCCATTTTGAAATTGTCTGTTTGGAGACTGGCTTCCCTTGAGCTCCTACAGCATAGGACACAAAAAGTTGTTCTGATTTTCTGAAGGGCTGTGTTCTGTCCAGATAGTAACGTAGCTGTCTATGGATGTCTAAGGAATGTAGCAGCCTTTCCCCTTTGTTTTGAGGATTGGGGTAAAAGGTAGGTAAGTGTATGGCCTGATTTAAAGCTACCCTGGATACCACCTTAGGCATAAATGAAGGGTTGGTTTGTAGGGAAACCCTGTCCTGATGGAAGATGAGAAAGGGCTGCACAGCCATGAGGGCTTGTAGTTCCGAAACCCTACGAGCTGAGGTAATGGCCAGAAGGAAGGCTGTTTTCCAGGACAAATATTGCAAATCTGTAGAGGCAGCTGGTTCAAAGGAAGGTAATGTTAATTTTTCTAGAATGTAGTTAAGATACCAGGCTGGGATTGGTTGTTTCCTTGGAGGTCTTATATTCTTAGCTCCTCTGAGGAACTGTCTTAAAAGTGGGTGAGAGAATAAGGGTGGATCAGTGTTGTATTCTGCAGAAATGGCTGAGGCATGAATTTTGATGGAGGAAAATGAAAGTCCACTGTTCAACAGCTCAGCTAGATACTGTAATATCTGAGGCAAATTCAGTTTTCTAGGATCCTGGCCTTTTGTCTCATTCCAAGTGCAAAAACGTTTCCACTTTGCGGAGTAAGCCTTTCTATTAGATGGTCTTCTGACCTCCAAAATGACATCCTGCACCTCTTTGGAGAGTAGGGTCTGTTGTGGTGTTAAGGAATTTTCCATGCAACCAGATTGAGAGTTTTCAGCTGACTGTGAAGAGTTTTGTAGTTGTGCTGAGTCAGTAGAAGAGGCATTAGAGGTAGGGTCCAGGGAGGAGTATGTGTTAGGCTCCTCAGGAGTGGGTACCAGTGTTGTCTTGGCCAGTCTGGAGCAATCAGTATCATCTTTGGTCTGTCTGCTCTTGCTTTCAAGAGCACCTTGGGCAGAAGAGGCAAAGGTGGGAAAGCGTAAACTGTCCATGTTGCCCAACTGTAAGAAAGGGTGTCCACTCTCCATGCCTTTGGATGAAAGGTCCTTGAACAGAACTTTTCCAATTGATGGTTCATGTGGGAGGCGAAGAGATCTAAGTCTGGTCTTCCCCACGCTTGGATTATCTTTGTAAACACTTCAGGATGCAACTTCCATTTGTGTGGATCTGTCATATTTCTGCTTAGATTGTCTGCCAGCGTGTTTTCCAATCCTGGCAGGTACTGTGCTTGAAGTTCAATTTGCCATTGCAGAGCCAAGTTCCAAAGCGACATGGCTAGCCTGCACAGGGGGTATGAATGTGTTCCACCTTGTTTGTTTATATACCACATTACTGTGGTGTTGTCTGTTCTTATCAATAATTGCCCTGGATGCAGGAGATCCTTGAAAATTGTAATTGCATTTATCACTGCTAGCATTTCTTTTTGATTGATGTGAAGGTGCTTTTCCTTTTGGGACCATTTGCCCTGAATGCACCTGTCTGTCATGTGCGCCCCCCAGGCGTAGTCTGAGGCGTCTGTTGTGATGACTTGTTTTGCTTGAGGCTTGCAGAATGGAAGACCTGTGTTTGTTTGGCATGCTTGGGACCACCATAGAAATTCCTTTTGCAAACATGGAATTATTGGTATTATTGTTTCCAAACTGTGGCTGTGTTGAGACCATAGGTTTTTTAGGTACCATTGAAGTTTCCTCATATGCAACTTTGCACATGGGATTAGAAGAATGCAAGATGCCATGAAGCCCAGAGCCTGCAGGATTTTCCTTGCAGTGAGCCTGGTACAATTTGCTAGTATTTTGAAGTAATGAGTTAGTTGCCCTTGTTTTTCTGGCGTAAGATAAGCCATCTGGGTGTTTGTGTCCAAGTTGGCATGCAGGAAAGTTATTTTCTGAGATGGTGTTAGCCTGGATTTTTCCTTGTTGACTGTGCATCCCAGAGAATTCAATAACCGTGTTACATAAGCCAGATGTTCCAGAAGTAGGTGCTTGTTGTCCGCTTGGATCAGGCAGTCATCCAGATATGGGTAAATTTGTATCCCTTGAAGTCTGCAGCAGGCAATTACTGATGCTAGGCATTTCGTGAATACTCTGGGCGCAGTAGATAAGCCAAAGGGCAATGCAGAGAATTGATAGTGGATTGAACCTGCAAGAAATCTGAGGTATCTTCCGCAACTTTGTCTGATTGGGACATGTAGGTATGCCTCCTTGAGGTCCAATGTTACCAGCCAAAACTCCTTCCCCAGCATGGGAAGAAGCTGCTGTAATGTGAGCATCTTGAATTTTGGTACGAGCAGAAATGTGTTTAGGATGGATAAGTCCAAAATGGGTCTCCAGTCGGTTTCTTTCCTTGGTACCAGAAAAAGTCTGGAATAAAAACCTTGACCTTGTTCGTGAGTAGGTACCTCTTGAATAGCTTTCATGGCCATAAGCTTTGAAATTTGTATTTGAGCCTCTGCCCTTTGATTGTGTGGCAGGTTCGGCATGCCTCTCATTTTTGGAAGAGTGTGAAAGTGAAATCTGTAGCCTCTGTTTATAATGTCCAGGATCCATTTGTCTGTTGTGATAATCTGCCAATTTCTTGTAAATAATGCCAGCTTTCCTCCCAAGGGTGCTGCCAGCTGAGACCTGCTTGGCATGCAAAGGCGGAAGTCATTGGGTTTGTTTCCTGTATTGCTGTGCACTGTCTTCGCCACCTCTTGTGGCTGGAGTTTGCCATTGTCTGCCTCTATATGATCCTTGAGGTTGTCCTCTGCCCCTTGTGCCTGTATCTACCTCTTTGTGGCTTGTCCATGGCTGGAAAGGACCAGTTCTTTGCAGGCCAATTTCTGCTAAACGTGGTGGTTGAACTTGTAGAAAAGCTTTGACAGTTTGCATAGATTTAGCTTTTTCTTCCATTTTCCGTAGTATCTCCTCAGCATTAGTACCAAATAGTACATCCTTTTGTAAAGGAGCATCTAGTAGCTTAGCTTTAACATGGTCAGGCAAGGTTTGTTCTCTAAGCCAGGCATGTCTACGAATGACTGATCCTGTCACAGCAGCTCTACTTGAGGCCTCTAGAGCATCATAGCCACATTGTAAGGTGTGTTTACCCACTTGTTCTGCACTATGCATCATATCCTGCAACTCCTTCAAATCTGGATGTTCAGGTTGAGACATTTTATTTCTTAATTGTGATAACAGAAACTGCTGATATTTAAGCATATGGAACTGACAGTTTAAGGACCTCATGGCTAGGGTGGCCGAGGTATATACCTTTTTTCCCCACCTTTCTAAGGATCTAGACTCTCTTTCGGAAGGTAGTGGATTCTTAGCAGTAGAGGCCTTCATTTCCTTGGGGCCTTGAGAAATGGTTTCAGGGTCAGCATTATGACTCTTGTAGAGAAATTGGTGAGAGGTAGGAACTCTGTAGTACCTATCAGGCTTGACTGGGGCAGGAGGCAGGGAATCCGGATTTAGGCAAGCCTCCGAGAAAACATCATCAAGTATGTCCAAGACAGGAGGTATCGCTAGAGGTCTGTGTTGAGGTAACAAAAGAAATTCCCTAAGTCTTTTCTTGGAATCAGAAAAGTCTTGGCCTTCACAATGGAAGTGTTCCCTCAAGGTGTGCAAGGTTTCCCCAAAAGAGAAATCCTCTGGGGGAGATACAGAAGGAATGGACTGCTCAGCATCCGAATCTTCAAAAGGGAGTACGAGTGTTCCTCTTCATCAGAATGTTCTGAAAGAATGGATTCCTGGTCAGAAGAGGGAGAAGCTTCCTTCACTCGGGGTCTCTTGTCTGGAGGGGGCTGGGAACCCCTGATAAGAGTAATTAAATCCTCAGCCATTTTTAGCATCTGCTTTTTAGGCATGGGGCCTGGAGATGGTCCCTGTGCAACAGGCCTCTTGGGATACATGGCTGATTTGGACTTAGTAAAGGCCTTAATGGAGAAGGAAGATGAGGGTCTAAAAACACCTTGGGTGGAAGTGGACCTATCCACATAAGGAGGCTCAACACTCACAGTGGCTTCGGTGGTTGTAGTCTGGGTATGGGCTGAGGAACCGGTGGTCTCGGGTACAGAGGACACCGCCAAAGAAGTGTCATCGGTAGTCAGGAGCTGCGTAGGCGCCTCACTGAGAACCGGACCACGTGTAGCCGGTTTTGGCGTGGTGTCGGTGGAGACCGCGGGCCTCACGTGTCGGTCTTTGTCCTTGCGTTTTTTGGACAAAACGGTAGTTGGAGTATCCAACGACATTTTATAATCAAAGGTTTTACCAAAAAAGTGCTGGGCGAACTCCGCCCGACGCTTAATAGTGCGTTTATTGAAAGGAGCGCAAAAGCGGCAGGCCAAGACATCGTGGTCTGGGCCTAAACAAGGTATGCAGAGGGAATGGAAATCCTTATGCGGTATTTGCTTCCCACAAGAAATACAATTGTTAACTTTGTCTGACATCGGTCTGAGGCAAGAAAAGTTTCCTCAACGGGGGTACTTAGCTTTAAAGAAGACTTCGATTTCCAATTATTCATAATTTCAGGAGCTGGCCGACCGGCACTTGCGAACTGCTTCTGCTTTGGGCACCGTGCGGCAAAAAAGACTGAAGAATATGGCGTTGGCTGTGTCTTATATACCCCTGTCGCACTGACGTCAGGAAAGAAAGCGACGACAACCGACGCCGGACCTAGACTTTGGAATTCGGCCGACCGAGGACCGGCCTGACGGCAGAGAACCCATATGTGATTACTGCAGCTGTATGCACGATGAACATCATCATGACACTGTAAGCATATCACATCAAGGCACTTTAGGCATATCACATAATGACAATTTAAGCACATTTCATCATGACACTGTAGGCACATCACATCATGACACTGTAAGCACATCACGCCATGACAGTAGGCACATTACATCATGAAACTGTAAGACTATCACATCATAACACTGTAGGCACATCACATCATGACACTGTAAGCAAATAACATCATGACACTGTAAGCACATCTAATCAAGACACTAAAGACACATAACATCATGACACTATAGAAACAGTGCCATAACACTGTAGGCACATCACATCATGACACTGTAAGCACATCTCATCATGATAGCTGTAGGCACAGTGTTATGCCACTGTATGCACATTAGATCATGACACTGTAAGCACATCACATCATGACACTGTAGAAACAGAGCCATAACACTGTAGACACATCACATCATGACACTGTAGGCATATCACATGACATTGTAGACACATTACATCATGACACTGCAGGTACATTACATCATGACAGAGAATGCATATCACATCATGACATTGTAAGCATATAACATCATGACACTGTAGGCATATCACATCATGACACTTTAAGCACATCTCATCATGACATTGTAAGCACATCACATCATGACACTGTAGAAAGCATGCCATAACACTGTAGGCACATGACATCATGACACAGTAAGCAAATGACATCATGCCACTGTAGAAACAGTGTCATAACAGTGTAGGCACATCACATCATGACACTCTAAGCACATAACATCATGACACTGTAGGCACATTGCATCATGACACTGTAAGCATATCACATCATGACACTGCAAGCATATCACATGACACTGTAAGCAGATCATATCAAAACACTGTAGAAACATCACATAATGACACTGTAGGCACATTGCATCATGACACTAAGCATATCACATCATGACACTGTAAGCACATTACATCATGACACTGAAGCATATCACACAATGACACTGTAAGCAGATCACATCATGACACAGTAGGCACTTTACATCATGACATTGTACGCACATCATATCATGACACTGTAGAAAAAGTACCATAACACTGTAGGCACATCACATCATGACACTGTAAGCACATCTCATCATGACAGCTGTAGGCACAGTGTCATGACACTGTAGGCACATTACATCATGACACTGTAAGCACATCACATCAATAGACTTTGGGCACATTACATCATGCCACTGTAAGACTATTACATCATAACACTGTAGGCACATTACAACATGCCAGTGTAAGCATATCACATCATGACACTGTAGGCACATTATATCATGACACCATGGGCACATTACATCATGACAACATGGGTACATCACATAATGACAGCTGTAGCCACAGTGTGATGACACTATAGGCATATCACATCATGACACTGTAGGCACATCACATCATGACACTGTAAGCACTTTCCATCATGAGACTGTAGGCAAATCACATCATGATACTATAAGTACTTCACATGACACTGTAGGCACATTACATCATGACACTTTAAGCATATCACATCATGGCATTGTAAGCAGATCACATCATGACACTGTAGGCACATTATATCATGACACTGTAGAAACAGTGCCATAACACTGTAGGCACATCACATCATGACACTGTAGAAACAGTGCCATAACACTGTAGGCACATCACATTATGACACTGAATGCACATCTCATCATGACAGCTGTAAGCACAGTGTCATGACACTGTTTGCACATTACATCATGACACAGTAAGCATGTCACATCATGACACTGTAAGCACATCTCATCATAACACTGTAGGCATATCACATCATGACATTGTAGGTACATCAAATCATGATGCTGTAAGCACATCTCATCATGAATAACTGAAGTCCATGTAAGGCAAAATGACACAGCAGTAAAGAACAACAGAAATAGCGTATACTAATTTATTATCCGCTTTCGTACCAAACTTCATCAGAATAAATACACATGACAAAAACTTTCTCTTAAATACTGCAATAAAACCATGTGATTAATTAACCAATTAAATAATTAAACTAACAAAAACTGATAAAAAATATATATAACTTAACTTTTTAAAAAAAAAAAAACAACAGAAAACATATATTAATTTAACCTTTTATAAATCATACCTAAAAGTGAGAATAGATTAAATTTCCTTCTTTGTTAATGTTTAATTTACGTTGCTTTAAAAAACACTTAATATTAATAGTCTCATTAAGACCTGGGGCTGTGTCAGATTTTAATTTTATTTGCCAATATGTTTCCCTTTGCAAAAGGTAATTTTTGAAATCGCCATCTCTCATGTCCTTCTGACCTACCTCAAGTATAGAAAATAGGAATTTACTAAAAGATGGACAATTCAATGAATGCTTAAATAAGGCATTCTTTTCGTCTTTAGATTTAATGGCATATAAATGTTCCCTAATTCTTATTTTAAGCTCCCTGGTGGTCATCCCTATGTAGAATGCAGTACAAGTGGAACATAAAGCGATATAAATAACTCCACTAGTGTTACAATTTACATAACCTGGTACCTCCAGGGTCCTACTAAAGGTGCTAACTAAAATATAGGGACCTGTAAAAATAAAACGACAAATATTGCATTGATTACAAATATGCATACCCCTCTTGTGGGACCCCAGTTTAGAAGTCTTATTCTGGTGAATTTCCAAAATCTGTTTTAAATTGAGACCGTTCTTTTGAACAAAAATAGGCCTTTCTCCTACAGCATAAAAGATATCCTTATTGCCCTTAATGATGTCCCAGTTTTTCATAATAATATTTTCAATGTCCTGACAATCGGAGCTCATCTCAAGTGAACAAATTAAATTGGCGTTCATTTTATTATCAACAGCATTCCCAGGGGAGAAATCCACTTCGTCATTTTTAAGATTTAACAGTGGAAAGTATTTACTCTCCCTTTTGGACCAGATGTCTGCCTTGGCACTATCAAGAATAGATTGATCATATCCCCTTTTGGTAAATAAAGAAGTAATAAAAGCAAATTCCTTGTACAAATCCGCATCCTTAGAGGTCATGCGGCTTGCTCGAATGAATTGCCCCCTGGGGATGTTGTTAGTTATGTACTTGGGGTGCCCACTTTTATAATGTAAATAACCATTGTTAAATGTCCTTTTTCGGTAAATGCAACTGTGAAGTCTACTTTCATCAAAATCCCATTTAAGTGTAATGTCCAAAAAGTTAACATTCAACCCTACTGTACCCTTGGTAAACTTTAAATAATCCGAGAATAAATTAATGTCAATGTAAAATTCATTAACAGTACTAGTGTCACCGTCGATTATGAAAAATAAATCATCCATAAATCGACAGTAGAACTGAATATTATATTTGTCGGCCAAGGTGGGAAAAAATTGTTTCTCCCACCAGGCCATAACCAAATTAGCAAATGCTGGGGCTGCTGAGGAG
The DNA here is from genome assembly GCF_019279795.1 of Protopterus annectens. Classification (NCBI taxonomy): domain Eukaryota; kingdom Metazoa; phylum Chordata; order Ceratodontiformes; family Protopteridae; genus Protopterus; species Protopterus annectens. The sequence continues at coordinate 1,774,060,749 of NC_056729.1, forward strand.
CCCATAGCTACCCCCCTCTTTTGCCGGTAATAAGTTTTCCCAACACTTACTGAAATCAAGAACTCGTTGAAAGTTTTGGTTTCAAGAGCTCATGACCCGGAAACTACCATCAGAGCTTCCAGTCCGGTGGGGTTCAACAATGAACCGGAGCCTGCTGTCAACTATGAAGGAGCAGCACGATATTCTAACTCAGCGGCTCCTAATCAACTACGCATTATGGGTCGGACGACCTTTCAGGAGTACTTCGACCGTGCGGACAATCCGTTCAAAGAGCTAGGAACCCCTGATGGAATTCCGGACACCTTCTATAACGAGGACTTCAATTAAGCGTGGGCAGTTAATCAAGCTTCTTAAAAGGTATGATGCAATACACGTTGAAAACTGTTATTTTGCACGCTGTATGGAACTCAACATCGTTCCCAAGGGGCTACGATTTTTTAAGTGCCCCAATGGCGTGCAAGTTGGCGATGCCTTTTTCACTATTTTGACTGCCTTCTTTAATGATGCTGGTCTGCGGTTTTTAAAGTTACTTTTTGATAATAATGTTTCCAAAAAGGAACTACTTAAAAAAGAAATTACGGATCTCAAAACATTCTTTAAGCAGAACTTGGGTGAGGTAAAGTTTACTGATTTCTTTAGTTCCGTTTCTAAGGAAACAGAACAGTTCTCGTTAGATAACATCAATAGGAAGCACTCAAAATTATTACGAGATCTTGACTCGTACAAAAACAATTCTGCTTATGCTAATTTTGGTGTTCCTAATAAATCCTTTAAACCTGTCAATTACAAGGATTCTGTTACTAGAAATGCAGGCGGGGGGCCTTTACTTAAAACTGCCGGGCAAGGAGGCAATAAATATTTCTTAAACTATTCTTCAGCAGGGGCGGGGTACAATGACCGCTCCAGATCTAAAACCTATGAAAGGATGCCAACTAAGTTACTTTTTGACAATAACATTTCCAACGAAGTTGGTGAAGTTGAAGGTAATCCTTCAACAGATGTCGAAAACTTTCCTTTATTGCCTCCTGCGGAGACTACTATTAAGAGCAACAGTAATGCCACTGCAGTTGGGGCGGGTTCAGTGAACTCTATTCCTTCACAAACATCAGGCTCCTACTCTAATCGGAGAAACCAAGCCGTAACTAAAATGGTTTCCACCAGGAGCCGGACTTTTTTGAGTTCCCAGTCATCAGGGGAGGAGACGTAGAAGCAAACAACGATCATTTCTGTATTATTAACTTGACTGATCATGTTTTTAGTAAAGTGGAACTGGATGTTCTGAAACTAGGTTTAAATTTTATTCCCCAATCTAGGGCTAACTATGTGAGAACTATTGTTGATATCAAAAAATTTCTCGAAAGTTAAACTTACATTATTTATTGCATGATTTACCTACAACAGAACGTACTTTTGTTAAACCTTCAGTGTATTGTCCCAAATTACACCACACTTTGAAAGTGTTCGAAGAAATATGTATTCAGGAGGTTGGTAGTTTGCTGAGAGATTACCCTAGTTCCCCGGGTAATATAACAGGGGATGAAAGGCAGGCTTTAAGTAATTTAAAATCTATGACTGGTGAATTTCGCTTTATGAAAAGCGACAAGGGGAACAACATAGTCATCATGAAAAAGGAGTCTTATGTAAAGGGTATGTTAGATCTTTTAGCAAACAGGGATGAATATGAAATTGTTCCACTTTTTGAAATCAAGCGTTGTTTTCGTTTGGTTCAAGCTTATCTATATGATGCTCTCATGAATGGGGAAATGAGCTTTGAATTATACGAATTTTGTAATATTGAACATCCTAGGATAGGGGTGCTTTTTGGGATCCCTAAGGTTCATAAGTCAACTTTAAACCCGCCATTCCGACCTATAGTTTCGGCTCCCCATTCAGTCACTGAAGGAGTGTCTTTGTTTCTTGATGCAATTTTGGGACCTGTTGTTTCCACACAACCTTCCTTTATTTGGGACTCCTGGCATTTTCTTAAGAAAATAAACCAGTTTGTTAACACCTGTGGTTTTAATTCTAGTACACAGATTATGTTTACTTTTGATGTTGTTTCCCTCTTTACCTGCATTCCCCATCAAGAGGGAGTTGAAGCCATTCGGTATTTTCTAACCTCTAATTGTCCCAATTTCACCAATGATATGGTGTCTCTTCTGTGCAGGTTATTAGAAGTCACCTTGGAAAATAATTTTTTTCCTTTTTGGGAAAACTTATTACCGGCAAAAGAGGGGGGTAGCTATGGGCTCCTCAGCAGCCCCAGCATTTGCTAATTTGGTTATGGCCTGGTGGGAGAAACAATTTTTTCCCACCTTGGCCGACAAATATAATATTCAGTTCTACTGTCGATTTATGGATGATTTATTTTTCATAATCGACGGTGACACTAGTACTGTTAATGAATTTTACATTGACATTAATTTATTCTCGGATTATTTAAAGTTTACCAAGGGTACAGTAGGGTTGAATGTTAACTTTTTGGACATTACACTTAAATGGGATTTTGATGAAAGTAGACTTCACAGTTGCATTTACCAAAAAAGGACATTTAACAATGGTTATTTACATTATAAAAGTGGGCACCCCAAGTACATAACTAACAACATCCCCAGGGGGCAATTCATTCGAGCAAGCCGCATGACCTCTAAGGATGCGGATTTGTACAAGGAATTTGCTTTTATTACTTCTTTATTTACCAAAAGGGGATATGATCAATCTATTCTTGATAGTGCCAAGGCAGACATCTGGTCCAAACGGGAGAGTAAATACTTTCCACTGTTAAATCTTAAAAATGACGAAGTGGATTTCTCCCCTGGGAATGCTGTTGATAATAAAATGAACGCCAATTTAATTTGTTCACTTGAGATGAGCTCCGATTGTCAGGACATTGAAAATATTATTGTGAAAAACTGGGGCATCATTAAGGGCAATAAGGATATCTTTTATGCTGTAGGAGAAAGGCCTATTTTTGTTCAAAAGAACGGTCTCAATTTAAAACGGATTTTGGAAATTCACCAGAATAAGACTTCTAAACTGGGGTCCCACAAGAGGGGTATGCATATTTGTAATCAATGCAATATTTGTCGTTTTATTTTTACAGGTCCCTATATTTTAGTTAGCACCTTTAGTAGGACCCTGGAGGTACCAGGTTACGTAAATTGTAACACTAGTGGAGTTATTTATATCGCTTTATGTTCCACTTGTACTGCATTCTACATAGGGATGACCACCAGGGAGCTTAAAATAAGAATTAGGGAACATTTATATGCCATTAAATCTAAAGACGAAAAGAATGCCTTATTTAAGCATTCATTGAATTGTCCATCTTTTAGTAAATTCCTATTTTCTATACTTGAGGTAGGTCAGAAGGACATGAGAGATGGCGATTTCAAAAATTACCTTTTGCAAAGGGAAACATATTGGCAAATAAAATTAAAATCTGACACAGCCCCAGGTCTTAATGAGACTATTAATATTAAGTGTTTTTTTAAAGCAACGTAAATTAAACATTAACAAAGAAGGAAATTTAATCTATTCTCACTTTTAGGTATGATTTATAAAAGGTTAAATTAATATATGTTTTCTGTTGTTTTTTTTTTTTTAAAAAAAGTTAAGTTATATATATTTTTTATCAGTTTTTGTTAGTTTAATTATTTAATTGGTTAATTAATCACATGGTTTTATTGCAGTATTTAAGAGAAAGTTTTTGTCATGTGTATTTATTCTGATGAAGTTTGGTACGAAAGCGGATAATAAATTAGTATACGCTATTTCTGTTGTTCTTTACTGCTGTGTCATTTTGCCTTACGTGGACTTCAGTTATTCTTTAGTTTGACATCTCATCATGACACTGTAGGCACATCACGTCATAACACTGTAAGCACATATCATCATAACACTGTAGGCATATCATATCATGACACTGTAGGTACATTACATCATGAAACTGTGGGCACATTACATCATGACAACGTGGGTACATCACATCATAACAGCTGTAGCCACAGTGTGATGACACTGTAGGCATATCACATCATGACAATGTAGTCACATCACATCATTACATTGTAAGCACTTCTCATCATGAGACTGTAGGCACATCACATCATACTAGAAACACATCACATAACACTGTAGGCACATCACATCATGATACTATAAGCACATCACATGACACTAAGCACATCACATCATGACACTGTAGGTACATTACATAATAACACTGTAAGCACATCACATCATGACACTGTAAGTACATCACATGCTGCACTGTAGGCATGTCATATCATGACAGCTGTAGGAACAGTGCCATGACATTATAAGCACACCACATCATAACACTGTAGGCACATTACATCATGACACTGTATGTGTATCACACCAAGACACTGTAGGCATGTCACAGCATGACTGCTGTAGGCACAGTGCCATGACAGTGTAAGCACACATCTTAACACTGTAGGCACATTACATCATGACCCTGTAAGCGCATCACATTATGACACTGCAGGCATGTCACTTCATGACACTGTAGGCATGTCACATCATGACACTCTAAGCACATCACATCATGACACTGTAGGCATGTCACATCAGGACAATGTAGTCACATTAATCATGACAGCTGCAGGCACATCACATAACACTGTAGGCGCATTACATTATAACACTGTAGGCATATCACATCATGACACTGTAGGCACATCACATCATGATGCTGTAAGCACATCTCATCATGACACTATAGGCACATCACTTGATGACACTGTAAACACATCTCATCATAACACTGTAGACTTATCACATCATGACACTGTAGGCACATCACATCATGATACTTTAAGCAGATCAAATGACACTATAAGCACATCACATCATGACACTTTAGGCACATCACGACCGCTGTAGGCACATCACATCATAACACTGCAAGTACATCACATGCTGACACTGTAGGCTTGTCACATTATGACATTCTAGGCATGTCACATCATGACACCTGTAGGTATGGTGCCATGAAACTGTAAGCACAACACATCTTAACACTGTAGGCACATTACATCATGACATTGTAGGCATGTCGTATCATGACATATGTGTAAAGAGAAGTGTAGAGTTATCATATTATCAATTGATGATTTGAATCAGATGGCCAGGGGAACTGTTACATATACTATAAGCACATCACATGACACTGTAAGGACATCACATCATGACACTGTAGGCACATTACATCATAACATTGTAAGCACGGCACATCATGACACTGTTAGTACATCACATGCTGACACTGTAGGCATGTCACAGCATGACAGCTGTAGGCACAGTGCCATGACACTGTAAGCACACCACATCATAACACTGTAGGCACATTCCATCATGACACTGTAGGCGTGTCACATCATGACACTGTAGGCATGTCACAGCATGACAGCTGTAGGCACAGTGCCATGACACTGTAAGCACACATCTTAACACTGTAGGCACATTACATCGTGACACTGTAAGTGCATCACATTATGACACTGCAGGCATGTGACATCATGACACTGTAGGCAGGTGACATCATGACACTTTTGGCATGTCACATCATGACAGCTGTAGGCACATCACATCATACTGTAAGCACATCACATCATAATACTGTAGGTACATCACAACATGACACTGTAGGCACGGCATATCATGACAGCACATCACATTATGACACCATAGGCACAGTGTCATGACACTGTAAGCATGTCGCAACATTACACTGTAAACACATCACGTCATGACAGCTATAGACACAGTGTCATGACACTGTAAGCGTATCACATCATGATACTGCATGCCACAGAATGACACTGTAAGCACATCATGCCACTGTAGGCACATCACATCATAACATACGTGTAAAGAGAAGTGTAGAGTTATCATATTATCAATTGATGATTTGAATCAGATGGCCAGGGGAACTGTTACACATATACTTGAAAAAGCTGTATGGGAATAGTTCAGTGTCCATCTTTGGAAGAGCTTGTCTTCTATACCAAGGAAAGATGGGTATGTGAATTCCGAGTGGCCCTAATAAAGTCCTTGGTAGTTGAACATGCGACAAGGAGTTGTGGCCAAAAATGCAGTTGGTACTTGTCACAGAGTCAACCCTACAACCTGCTAATGGAGCTAAGTGGTGAAAAAAAACTGTCATGTTAAAAAAGAAATGACCGTCCACTCAATCCTAATATGGGCGATACTATTAAAATCTATCCAATAGCCAATAATAGGCAGTATGACTAGCAAGTACAACAAGGCTACAGTGTACGAGGCCTGTGGCAAGGTCCTGCAGAATTATTTTTGGTTGGCTTCTGTCAAACCACTTCACTACTCAGGAGGAGGAGAAGGAAATTACTAAGGCTGTTCTCAGCAAGGGTGAACAGCTACGATCTCTACTGCAGACTCCATGTAGCAGTCAAAGGAGCACTCTGAGTAACTTTTGGACCTCATCAATAAGCCCCCTTTACAGGAGACAGTGACAGAAGTAACTCATGTGACTGGATACATTTCTGCAGATACCAAGGCTACTTGACACAATGTCATGTGAACAAAACACTGAAAACACTGCCCCTGAGATTCAGAAAGGGTTTCCTCTAGTGGTAAGACCTATCATCATCAGCAAACCCTTGCAGGCACCCTTTCTGACTCCCATACTGCACTGTTTTGTTACAAGCAAAAATAATTAATACAGTGGATGGTCCATCTGAACATGGAAAATGGTAATGAGATAATCCAAGGGACTGGTTAATAGATTCATAACCTCATAGGTGTACACTAGGCTAATGACCACTAGGGCCCTTATAAGGTTAGCTGTGCAACTGAAATGTGCCTTACAAATTTGATTTACATAGGTGGTAATTTAATGAATGCCTCTGTCCATCAGAGACATAGGGGTGAACTCCCTATTGCCCATCCATTGGTCCAAGTTGCCCTTAAAAAAGGATAGGGAACAACTCTGCTTCACATGGATGAGCAGCCTGTTTCACAGAATGGGAAATCTCTGCAAAAGATATCTGTCTCTTCAACATATTGCATGAATGTCAAAAGCAAAATTTAGGACCTTTAATCTAATGGTTCTAATGCTGCTTGTTTTGCAGATGTGCAAAAGGTTGCTCAAAACAGGGTCCAGGGATGCCCTGCATGCCAGACAAAGATCACCTTTCAGAAGTCCATGTGATACTGCATAAATAGTCAGGATTTTAAGGTGAACAGTGTAGGGCATTGCTAATTAGCCATGTACTCTTCCCCCAGCAATGCCTGCAGCTAGTGATTTCTCCTGCCAAGTGATTCAGAGAATTGCTCTGTTGTATAAATTACTACAACCAGCCAAGAAATTTAACCATGCCAAAAGGCTCTGGTCACCTATCGAATTCTATGGAAAAATTCACTTAAAGTGCAGTAAAGTTAAGCGGAGACATAGGAATAGGGTGGGAGTCTGTATGTGTGTCTGGCACTGTGCATTTGTGTCTATAAAGGTATACATGTGACTAGGATAGCTGTGCGTGTGTGTGTGTGTGTGTGTGTGTGTGTGTGTGTGTGTGTGTGTGTGTGTGTGTGTGAGTTTGTTGGGGCAGTCCCTGTCATAATTCCCAAATCCCTTGCCTAAGACTCCAGGATAAAGAAAAATACCGGGGATAAATGTCCACAATCACAATAATAATTCTGCTTTCTAATCCTCCTTTTAGCTATCCTTTAATTGCAACTTTGCACAATATGAATGGATGATCTACTGTTTGATTTATATTTTACTGCTATTCCCTCTTTGTCTTAATTAATATGTAATCAACTTTCTATGTATAATTGCAGTGCCGTACTGTTTATGGTGCACATCTGTGCCTGGGCTGTGGCTGAAAAGGATCTTCAGCCCAGTCTACCATTCCAGTTATTAAATAGAAATAAATCAAAGACACTTTTTAAGTATTAATCTAATTCACTTATAAAGTCAATAGAGCAACAGGCTTTGCATCAGCATGCACTTTCTACACAACAAGATGTATTCAATTTTAATATCTGACATTACCAGCTACTGGGGATGCACAAGCCAGTGCATTTCTTCATGCTAGTCCCAAGCCCGGATAAATGGGGAGGGTTGCGTCAGAAAGGGCATCCGGCATAACGTTTTGCCAAATCATACATGCGGATAACAGTACAGATATACATACCAGATCGGTCGAGGCCTGGGTTAACAATGACCGCCACCTATACTGTTGGTCAGCAGGGTGCTGGTGGAAATTGGGCTACTGTTGGCCAAAGGAGGAGAAGAGGGGGAAGGCATGCCTGAATGCAGGTAAAGGTTAGGACTGTGATAGCGAGGGTCGGAACTTTGAATGTTGGCAGTATGACTGGTAAACGGAGAGAGCTAGCTGATGTGATGGACTGAAGGAAGGTTGGTATATTGTGTGTGCAAGAGACCAGATGGAAGAGGACCAAGGCTAGGTTTATCGGAGGTGGGATCAATTTGTTTTATGATGGTGTGGATGGGAGGAGAAATGGCGTAGGGGTTATCTTGAAGGAACAGTATGCTAAGAGTGTTTTGGAGGTGAAAAGAGTGTCGGATAGAGTGATGTTTATGAAGCTGTAAATTGATGGTGTAATGATGAATGTTGTTAGTGCATATGCTCCACAAGTTGGGTGTGCGATGGATGAGAAAAATTTTGGAGTGAGTTGGATGAAGTGGTGATGACTGTACCCAAGGGTGAGAGACTGGTGATTGGAGCAGATTTCAATGGGCATGTTGGTGAAGGGAACAGAGGGGATGAGGAAGTGATGGCTAGGTATGGTGTTAAGGAAAGGAATGCAGAAGGTCAGATGGTGGTGGATTTTGTGAAAAGGATGGACATGGCTGTGGTGAATATGTATTTTAACAAGAGGGAGGAGCATAGGGTGACATACAAGAGTGGAGGAAGATGCACACAGGTGTTTTAGGTTCACATTTTTTAGGTTCATATATCTTATGTAAAAGGGCCAGTCTGAAGGAGATTGGAGAATGTAAAGTGGTGGCGGGGAAAGTGTAGTTAGGCAGCATAGGATGGTGGTTTGTAGGATGACATTGGTGGTCAAGAAGAGGAGGATGAGTGTGAGGGCAGCACCAAGGATCAAATGGTGGAAAATGAAAAAGGGTAATTGTGAGGTGGAGTTCATGGAAGAGTTAAGACAGGCACTGGGTGTCAGTGAAGAGTTACCAAATAACTGGGTAACTATGGCAGAGTTAGTAAGAGAAATGGCTAGAAAGGTGCTTGGTGTGACTTCTGGAAAGAGGAAGGAGGACAAGGAGACCTGGTGGTGGAAGGAAGAAGTACAGGAGAGTATACAGAGAAAGAGTTTGGTGAAGAAGAAGTGGGATTGTCAGAGAGATGAAGAAACTAGACAAGAGTATAAGGAGATGAGGTGCATGGCAAAGACAGAGGGGGTGAAGGCTAAGGATAAGGCGTATGAAGAGTTGTATGAAAGGTTGGACACTAAGGAGGGAGAAAAGGACCTGTACCTATTGGCTAGACAGAGGGACCGAGCTAGTAATGATGTGCAATAGGTAAGGGTGATAAAGGATAATGAGGGAAATGTTTTCACAAGCGAGGAGAATGTGTTGAGCAGATGGAAAGAGTACTTTCAAGGGGCTGATGAATGAAGAGAATGAGAGGGAGAGAAGGTTGGATGATGTGGGGAATTGTTAAGGTGTTTGCCTTGCAAACATAAGGTGCAGGGTTTGAGTCTCACAAGGGACAATTGGCTAGGCTTAAAATGGCTCGCAAGGGCAGTTAGCTTAGTACTAATCTATAAACCTATGAACCTATGAACCTATGTGCGGATAGTGAATCATGAAGTGCAATGGATTAGAAAGGAGGAAGTAAGGATAGCTATGAAGAGGATGAAGAATGAAAAGGCTGTTGGTCCAGATGACATACCTCTGGAAGCATGGATGGTGGGAGCGTGGCCTAATGGTTAAGGTGTTTGCCTTACAAACATGAGGTTCTGGGTTTGAGTCTCACAAGGGGTAATTGGCTAGGCTTAAAATGGCTCGCAAGGGCAGTTATCTTAGTACTAATCTATGAACCTATGAACCTATGCAGGTGTTTAGGTGAAATGGCAGTCGAGTTTTAAACTAGATTATTTAATGAAATCTTGGAAAGTGAGAGGATGTCTGAGGAATGGAGAAAAGGTGTTTTGGTACCGATTTTTAAGAATAAGAGTGATGTGCAGAGTTGTAGTAACTACAGAGGGATTAAATTGATCAATCACAGCATGAAGTTATGGGAAAGAGCAGTGGAAGCTAGGTTAAGAAGGGAGGTGATGATTAGTGATCAGCCGTATGGTTTCATACCAGGAAAGAGCACTACAGATGCAATGTTTGCTCTGAGAGTGTTGATGGAGAAGTACAGAGAAGGTCAGAAGGAGTTGCATTGTGTCTTTGTGGACTTAGAGGAAGCATATGACAGGGTGCCTAGAGAGGAGTTGTGGTATTGTATGAGGAAGTTGGGAGTGTCAGAGAAGTATGTAAGAGTGGTATAGGATATGTATGAGGGTAGTGTGACAGCGGTGAGGTCTGCGGTGGGAGTGATGGATGCGTTTAAGGTGGAGGTGGGATTACATCAAGGATCAGCTCTGAGCCCTTTCTTATTTGCAATGGTAATGGACAGGTTGACAGACGAGATCATACAGGAGTCCCTGTGGACTATGATGTTTGCAGATGACATTGTGATTAGTAGTGAGAGTAGGGAACAGGTGGATGGGATCCTGGAGAGGTGGAGATATGCTGTAGACTGAGAGAAGAGGAATGAAGGTCAGCAGTACTAAGACAGAATATGTCTGTGTGAATGAGAGGGAGGATAGAGAAATGGTGAGGATGCAGGGTGTAGAGGTAGCGAAGGTGGATTAGTTTAAATACTTGGGATCAACAGTTCAGAGTAACGTTGAGTGTGGAAGAGAGGGGAAGAAGAGAGTACAGGCAGGATGGAATGGGTGGAGAAGAGTGTCAGGAGTGATTTGTGACAGACGAGTACCAGTAAGAGTGAAAGGGAAGGTCTACAAGAGGGTAGTGAGACCAGCTATGTTATATGGGTTGGAGACAGTGGCATTGACAAAAAGGCAGGAGTTAGAGCTGGATGTGGCAGAGATAAAGATGTTAAGATTTGCACTGGGTGTGACGAGGGTGGACAGGATTAGGAATAAGTATATTAAGAGGGTCAGCCCAGGTTAGAAGGTTTGGAGACAAAGCCAGAGAGGCAAGATTACATTGGTTTGGACATGTGCTGAAGAGGGATGCTGGGTGTATTGGGAAGAGGATGCTAAGGATGGAGCTGCCAGGTAAGAGGAAAAGAGGAAGGCCTAAGATTATAAGATAAGGTTTATGGATGTGGTGAGAGAGGACATGCAGGTGGTTGGTGTGAAAGAGCATGATGCAGAGGACAGGAAGAAATGGAAACAGATGATCCGCTGTGGCGACCCCTAACAGGAACAGCCGAAAGAAGATGATGATCAGCAATTGTAATACTGCATAGGTATCTGATCATCTCACGAGATCCAAACATAGTGAAAGTTTTGAAACATGAAGAGAACAAATCTAAGATGGCTTCCCTGCTTAGTTTAGCAGAAGCATGTTGGTGTTAAGCATGAATGGAAACTAAACCAAAAGTAGACAAAAATTAGGCACCAAATAAAAGTGCCAAAATTCAAAAGAAAGCATATAAGGAGAAGGATCAGATGAGAAGGCAAGAAATGTGGAAAAAGGCATAAATATAGTTGCAAGTACAGAAAACCCCTGGAACAACCTCATGTCAATCTGGATCTAATGAATGAATGGTTAAGGAGAGGGGAATTTAAACCAAAAGATGAAACGTTAATATTAGCAATCCAGGATAGTGACTACGTACATGTTGGTTTACAAAGTCCACTGAACATGTGGGAGAAACAGACAAACGCAGGTTCTACAAAACAGAACTGGAAAGAGTTGCACATCTTGTTGCTGGGTGTGATACACTATTGGCAGAGGACCTGTATACTGAAAGGCATAATAATGTGGCAAGGCTGGTGCATTGGGTATTGTGCAGACATTACAATAGTGAAGTAGCTGAGAAGTACTGGAAACATTAGCCACAAAGCATTATTGAGAATCATGACGTTTACATCACACGGGATGTGAAAACCAGACATAGTAGTCCATGAAAATAACAAAGGTAGCACTGATGCCTGAAATCGCTACACTTAGTAATTATAGTGTCTTATGAACAGATAGACCCAAAGTTATAAAATGCCAGGATTTAAGGCAAAAATGAGGGTAATGTGGAAGAAGGATACCCAGACAGTTCCAATAGTAGTAGGAGTAATGGGTCTTATAAAAAAGAATTTACAGTCATAGGCCTAGTACACACTTATGAAACTCTGAAGCTATTTAGATATGTTACCAATACCCTTCAACAAGGGTGATGTTCCTGCAAACTACCACATCAATAGCAATACCCTAAGCACACAGTCAGTGGTAAGAGACCTGGGCACACAGGTTGACAGCAACCTTAACTCCGATTACCATGTCTCTACAGTGGTAAAAAGGGCATTTTATATTGCTCATCTCATAAGTAAGGGCATTGCCTTCAGAAAAAAAAAGGCTATAACCCCCCCCCGTACTCTTCTCTTATCAGGCCAATAATAGAGTACAATGCTCCCTTTGGTATGTTCCTTTCTGCTCCCTTTGGTATGTTCCTTTCTGCTCCCTTTGGTATGTTCCTTTCTGCTCCCTTTGGTATGTTCCTTTCTGCTCCCTTTGGTATGTTCCTTTCTGCTCCCTTTGGTATGTGCCTTTCTGCTCCCTTTGGTATGTGCCTTTCTGCTCCCTTTGGTATGTGCCTTTCTGCTCCCTTTGGTATGTTCCTTTCTGCTCCCTTTGGTATGTTCCTTTCTGCTCCCTTTGGTATGTTCCTTTCTGCTCCCTTTGGTATGTTCCTTTCTGCTCCCTTTGGTATGTTCCTTTCTGCTCCCTTTGGTATGTTCCTTTCTGCTCCCTTTGGTATGTTCCTTTCCAAACACCTGCAGCAATGGGAGAGACCACAAAGGTTCTTTACAAAGAAAATTCAGGGTCTTCAAGATCTATCTTATGCAGACAGAATGAAATCATTGTCACTTTACTCTGTCATACAGACTGCACAAAGGTGACCTGTGCCTTGCATATAGAGCAATCTCTGACCCAGCTTTAGTGGAAATGCTGCACATTTGCAAGTCAAATGATACAGGGGTCACTCACTCTAAGGATCTTAGTGTGGTATGTGACATCAACAGAACTTGCTGGAGAGACAGATGTGTCTCGCAGAGGTTGCCCCACTTATGGAACAAGCTTCCTATTCATGTTAAACAAAGCCCTTTGTTTGCCCTATTTAAGCACAATTTGGATGACTGGATGGGTAACCGGAAATTCAGCCTGGGGATTCCACCTGTGTCCCTTGGACAGGGGCAATAGGTGCTGATTTTAGTGTCTGCTTGAGCCAGACACCCTTGGGAACATGGGTTGAACTTGGCTAGGCTTATAAGGGCCTTGGGGCCATTAGCCTAGTAACCTCCTATGATCCTATGATACATGTAACTCCATATAAATTGCAGAAGGGTGCAGTTCTGTGCACATTGCAGGTGCTGTGAAGAGCAATTTTGGGAAAATATTAAGTACTGAAACAAGACTAATTTTATCAGCTTTAATCATATTTTGACTTAGGAATGGGTTCAGTTCCCATCAAGGTATTAGAAATCCAAACGACTTCGAGAAATTAAACCATGAGCAAAACTGCAACTCTTTGAAAAAAGGCAAATAGGCTTTTCATTCAAGGCAGAGCCAGCTTCCTTCTTTGCTCCCTTCTGTTCAAAACCCCATACCAAAACCTAGCATTCCCCCTGCCTATGAGACTAATGACATCCAACCCCGACTACAACCTAAGAAGCTAATTCACTAATGGCTCTAGTCTTATAACTAAATCTGCTAAATGTCCTTCCACACACAGCTTCTCTACTCTTACCTCTAAACAGTGACTACCACTGTCACCTAATCTTACTGAAATCAAAAACGGTGACCATCACTCTCACCTGACCTTACTGGAATAAAAGACGGTGACCATCACTGACACATGGTCACCTGACCTTACTGGAATCAAAGACGGTAACCATCACTGTCACCTGACCTTACTGGAATCAAAGACAGTGACCATCACTGTCACCTGACCTTACTGGAATCAAAGACAGTAACCATCACTGTCACCTGGCCTTACTGGAATCAAAGACAGTGGCCATCACTGTCACCTGATCTTACTGGAATCAAAGACAGTGACCATCACTGTCACCTGATCTTACTGGAATCAAAGACGGTGACCATCACTGACACCTGGTCACCTGACCTTACTGGAATCAAAGACGGTAACCATCACTGTCACCTGGCCTTACTGGAATCAAAGACAGTGTCTATCACTGTCACCTGATCTTACTGGAATCAAAGTGATCTTACTGGAATCAAAGACGGTGACCATCGTTGTCACCTGACCTTACTGGAATCAAAGACGATGACCATCACTGTCACCTGAACTTACTGGAATCAAAGACGGTGACTATCACTGTCACCTGACCTTACTGGAATCAAAGACTACAACAGTTCAGACATCAGTGCAAATAATATTTAATTGAGCACAGGCCATGTCACCTGACTCCAACAGCTGCATTATTACAGTCATCTCAGAAAACCTTGTCTGCTAAATCTCCTAGCCTCTCCAATATATAACCTCATATCTACTGCTTCCCCATCTGCCCTATCCATCCCCCACCCTTTACCTAATACCCCCCTCTCCTGTTATTAGCTCTTCTGTTACAGCCCTTAGTGGTCTACAAATTCCACTCTCTTCACGGCTAATATTTCCTTCATACATGTATGTACCTTTTCCATTATTTTAGCTGGACCACAATTACCTGACTTATAACACCTGAATTATGCACTGTATATCACCTACAACACCTGAATTATGCATTGTTTACTCCTGATCCTATTAGTTTTTAAACCTTCTTGTACATACATGTATATTTTGTCACATATATGTTATGTTTTGTCACTACATTGTATAATTAGTTACATATTTAATCTTGCTTTGTTGTTAGTACTATGTAAATAACCCAGGCTGGGCCTGCAAATGGTCAAATTTTATCAGTGCTCTACCCTGGTAAATGAAAATAAATAAATACATACATACATACATTCTATCCTTCATATAGTTATTTTACAGCTAAAAACCACTATATAGTGTTTGCTACTTTTACACTGTATTTTATGAACTAGGCATTTTATGTGTATACAATCATAGGATCATAGGAAGTTACTAAGCTATTGGCCCTGAGGCCCTTAATAAGCCTAATCAAGGGTTAAAATCATATCCCTTTGATGAATGAACTATTACCAGAGATGAGGATCAAGCTTTGCACCTTGTGCATGGGAGGCAAACACCTTAACCATTGTGCCAATGGCCTGTTTGACTATGTTATGAGGTGCTTATCCAGGCACAACATATGCCTTCAAGTATAAGATTCTCTTACCTTATATGAGCGAGTTGCTGTTATTTCTTACAGACCATTTACAAACTATATTATATTACTGTGGAAAGTGTTCACAAGCCATGTATGCAATTGCATATATCTGGTACAATGTAAAACACACATACCACTGTCTATGGCTGTTCTGGAAAGTCCCATAAACCCATGAAATCTCTGCATACGGTACAGTGTATTTGGAAGAGTCCAGGTATTGACAAAGAGCACAAATAAGTCCTTGACTAGCTTCCATGTTAAAATATGTGAATTTGTGGCCAGTGTTCACAAGCCATGTATGCAACTGTATATATCTGGTACACTGACCTCTCAACCAATTGGGGACAAATTTCAACAGAATCAGGGACAATCAGGGACACTTTTAAAATATTAGTGTTATTAACTTGAAACATTGACAGAATCAGAGCATATAAATTAATACACATTTTCTGAAGTAAAAGAAGTTTCTAACTCTTAATTATTGTCATTATTCATTAAGTGTAATTCACCACCTTTCCTCCAAAAGTCACTAGTTTTAGGAGGGATTAAGAGGGACAGAATTAAAATTTGAGTCAAAATCAGGGACGTCCCTGAAAATCAGGGACAGTTGAGAGGTATGCTGGTACATTATAAAACACACATACCACTGTCTTGTGTTGTTCTGGAAAGTCCCATAAACCCATGAAAGCTCTACATACTGTACAGTGTATTTGGAAGAGTCCAGGTATTGACAAAGGGCACAAATAAGTCCTTGACTAACTTCCATGTTAAAATATGTGAATTGCTGATTAAAATGTTTGGTGAGGATGTCATTTGTGGAGGTATAAGTCCAGATAAACCACACCAGTTGTAAAGCAAGTCTGTGGGTAGTTAACTAGGCATGCAGTTCAGGAGACCATTGGGAAGCCCAGTCCAAGTTCCCCAAAGCACTGTCTGTTTAGTGACTTGTTCAAGGTAACACAGTAGGCACATAAAGGGTGATAGAATCAAACCCCGTGCTTCAGGGAGTATATTGTTAACAGCCCATTGCCTCAGTGCTTTGTGCTAACTGCAGACTGTGTACCAAATTTCCTGTGAATACAGATGTTGTGCTCGATGCAGCACCGCTCCTGAGTTATGTCAGCAGAGATCACACATAATTTTGTAGAAATATAGTGGTGCTTGTAACAGTTACATATCAGAGTGTAACAAGTACATTCTAGTGTGCCTTCCACATATGAATGCAATGGTGCTATAGTAAATAATATGTATATTAAATAATATGTATAGTAAATAATATGTATATTAGCATATTATGGAAATGAGTGTTCCTCTTCCGTCTTGGAAAAAGGGGAGAATTATTTCAGATTCACTCCCGACCATGACAATGGAGCAGGGAACATGAAATGCAGTGCTGCTCTCTCCTATTCTATAAAATGTTTACTGCAATCATACATCATTCCAAATATCTAACATTATGTACCCAATAAGTAGCAGGTATGAATGCAGGTCAGTGTTGTCAGGTCATGCATATTCATAAAAGCTGTAACAGCTCAGAAATATTCCAAAGCAAACTGTGCCTTACCAGGTGATAGTTTATGAAAATCAATGCCTCTCTCAGACCCAAGTTAACAACAAACTATAAATGTGTCCAGACATATGCAAAAACTGGAATGCCAACAGAGATACCTTAGTAAAAGAATGCAAGGCCTAAACAGCATGTCCTACATGGACGGACTCAAAGCCCGTCACTATACTCAGTACCCTACAGACTGCTAAGAGGTGACCTGTGTCTGGCATAGAAGGCATCCTCTACCCCAATACCGATGGATTTACTGCACATCAGAAAATCAAATGGCATCAGAAATACTCAGTCTAGGGATCTAAACCCTTCTGCAACATCAACAGAATGATTTGAAGGTTCAGGTATATCTAACAGAGGATACCACTGCATCTGGACCAGACCCCCTGTCCATATCCAAGCACAGCTTGGATCTATGGATGGGGAACAGAGAATTTAACCTAGGAGTTCCCCCTTTACTACTAATGGACACATGCAGCTCCTAAAGGCTTTATCTCCATGCATGGGTACACTCAAATTATGTATGGTATGATCTCAGTTATTCTTTTTAGGGATAGTATATAATTATCAATCATGGGATGGGTAAGATCAACCGCTAACCAAATGGGACAGGTTAATCCCAGCACAAAAAGAGAAATTGGCAAGGCTTGAAATGGCCCACAGGGACGGCTAGCTTATTACTTACCTATGAACCTATGAGTTATTCACAAAGAGGACATAGAACCATGTAAATGGCTGTATAGAAGCTGTTGTACCTCTGAAAAAAGTAAGCCCAAAACAAACTCCAAAAACAATTTCCACTGGTGGAATCCTAACCTTAGCAGGGTATATAACAAAAGGAAAAAAGTCATGGCTAAAAATCAGAAAGGGTAACTCCCATAATGATAGCAGCTCTCTAATTAAACTAAACAAGAAACTAAGACAGCTAATTAAGTACAACAAGGCCAATTGGGAGATCGAGACAGCCTCACAAGCTAAAGACAACCACAAAACCTTCTACAGTTAAGTCCAAAACTCAAAGGCAGCACATATCAGTAGAGTATGCCAAATTGGTGGTCAATGGTGCCACCCTCACTGAGCTGAGCGACATAGTGAATTTGCTGGGTCACAAACTCAGCTCAAACTTCACCGTCAACTCACCCCATCTCTTCCCATGAAATACCTACTTGCATTACCCCCCAGCTATTAACAGGGAACAAGTCCTGGTGGTGCTCGCTATGGCCAAAAACACAGCCTCAGTGGGTCCCATCAATATCCTGGTATGCCTTCTAAATAGTTGTAAACCTGACCTATCAGGACCACTTGAGTCACTTTTCAACTATAGCCTCATAACAGGCTTTGTACTATGAGAATGGCTGACTGCAATAGTTATCCCATTACTAAGGGTGGACCATCAACTGACCCCAGAAACTACAGACCTATTAGTCTGACTAGTCTGACATGCAAAGCTATGAAATTAATTATTATGGAAATAATCAACAAGGACAGAGGTGACCTTTGAGCCCTAGATACAATCCAGTTCAGCTTTGTCAGGTCAGGGGAAGATCATGCCTACTAAAACTGGTAGGCATTTTTCAGAAGGTCACCAAAGCAATGAATGAAAGGAAAATGGTGCATGCCACCTACCTGGACCTGGCTAAGACATTCAATAGACTACCCCACTCATGTATAATTAACAAACTCACCAAACTGTGCAAAAGCCCTTACATAACTCTCTGGATTGCCAGCTGGCTCACATAATGGACCTAGGAAGTCAGGAACGGTGATATCACCTCCAGTAAGAGACAGGTCACCAGTGTGGTACCTCAAGGCTGCATGCTGGGACCTCTACAATTTGGCATCTACTTCATGGAGATAAAGGCTAATGTCAAGGGACTTTGGCTGACAAAGTTTTTAGAGGAGTGCAAATTGGGAGTCATCATAGAGTCCCCCATGACACAAATATCTTACAAGAGGATCTAGCACAAACAAATGACTGGTGTCAAAAATCACAGACTAAAATGTAGTGCCAAGAAATGCATTACAATGCCTTTTGGAAAAACTGCCACCCAGGCTAATTACTCCATCGATAAGATGCCCTGTGCCCTTAAGAGCTGACCCAGGAGTCAGGGATCTAGGAACATATGCAGACAGTAATCTGGCCTTTGACCAAAATTTGGCCAAGGAAGTAATAACATCCCTCTATGTCACCCAACTTATAAGTAAGGACATGGCATTCAGGTCCAAGGAAATCATAGTGCCACTTTATTTGGTCCTTATCAGACCCAGCATTGAATATAATTCCCCCCTTTGGCATTTACCTGACCAAACATATGCAACAGTTGGAATGCCCACAAAGGTTTCTTGCCAGGAGAATACAAGGTATAAACTCATTGTCCTATACAGATCGCCTTAAAGCCCTATCTTTATACTCTTTTCTCCTATAGGTTACTGAGAGGTGATCTATGCCTGGTGTACAAGGCATCCTAAGACCCAGCTCTGATGGATCTTTTGCCCATCAGCAAAATGAATAACATCAGAACCACTAAATCCAAGGATTTAAATTTTGCTTGTGACATAAATAAGACATGTTGGTAAGACAGATATGTGTCTCAGAGGATCCCCATGCTCTGGAACAGGCTCCTCATCCATATGAAGAGGAGTCCATCTCTAACCCTATTCAAGAACAACCTTCACCAATAGATGGGATATCAGAAATTCACCCCAGGTCTGACCCCCATTTTGCTGACAGAGAGTAGTAGACAGTAATTCCCAAACTAACACACACATCCACATGTTTGAGAGACAGCCTTACAGAACTATCTGCAAATATATAGAGCTGAGTACATTATTCTGTATTATTCTGTATTATACAGCTACATTGTTTGCTTAGATATCTGTTGTCTTACTGCTCTGCAAGTATATAGAGAACAGTATATATTTTTGGCTTTATAATTTGCACATTCCTCACATCTGTGTTGAAACTGGTTTTCCCCACCTGCCATCCCTGTTCTTGGTTGTAGTTTAAATTTGGTGGCTTTTGCAGTGCCCGCCCCACTGTAGATTTGATCTAAGACACTCCCCCAGGCTCATCTCTTTACCGCATTCTACCTAATAAACCCTTCCTGCACTTGCGTTTAGTCCCTTTTAATTTAATTACATTTTTTCAAACTGTGTGTGGACTAATATTGCTACATAGTCAAGTGTGCCAGCTTGCACTGCATGAGAATTGTATTTATTACTGCTTTTGCTACTTTTCTGAAAAAAAAAATCATCTGCTTTTACTGTACTTGTGTTTCTTCCTACTTTATTTTGCTTTTGCGTCATCTTAAAAGTACTCAGTTGTATTTAATACTGCTTGGTGTAACTCATTCTAAGCCTTTTAGTTTAAACACTTGGGCTTCAGACCAGTTGTTTTACATTAAGAGGGTTTGTGGTCTGCACTGTAGTGGCAGAACAGGTAGCTTACATCCTTCTAAGTTGGGAACTGCTGATTGAGGACTCAGTGTCTGTTATTCTAAAACTGTATTAATTCTGGTTTAAGCACTTGGGCTTTCAGGCCAGTTATTTTACATTAAGAGGGTTCGTGGTCTGCACTCTTGTGGGAGGAGAGGCTGGACTCTGCCCTTCTGAGCTGGGAATTTCTGGTTAAAGGCTTATAGTGCCTGCATATTTGAACTGCTTCTTACTGAAATTGGTACACCTTGTTTGCTGTAGCATAGACTAGATCCAGGCCTGCTGAATCTAGCTTTGTTTGTATAACTTGAGCAGTAATCCAGGCATTCTTTAAAGTATTCAATTGTATTTATTACTGCTTGGTAGTAACTTGATTAAAGTGTAGCTATCATTCTAAGTCTTTTGGATTAAGCACTTGGGCTTCAGACCAGTTGTTTTACATTAGGAAGGTTTGTGGCCTGCACTGTGGTGGCAGGACAGGTAACTTACATCCTTCTAAGTTGGGAACTGCTGAATGAGGGCTCAGTGTCTGTTATTCTAAAAGTATATTAGTTCTGGTTTAAGCACTTGGGCTTCAGGACAGTTGTTTTACATTAAGAAGGTTCGTGGTCTGCACTCTTGTGGGAGGAGAGGCTGGACTCTGCCCTTCTGAGCTGGGAATTTCTGGTTAAAGGCTTATAGTGCATGCATATCTGAACTGCTTCTTACTGAAGTTGGTGCGCCTTGTTTGCTGTAGCATAGACTAGATCCAGGCCTGCTGAATCTAGCTTTGTTTGTATAACTTGAGCACTAATCCAGGCATTCTTTAAAGTATTCAATTGTATCTATTACTGCTTGGTAGTAACTTGATTAAAGTGTAGCTATCATTCTAAGTCTTTTGGATTAAGCACTTGGGCTTCAGACCAGCTGTTTTACATTAGGAAGGTTTGTGGCATGCACTGTGGTGGCAGGACAGGTAGCTTTCATCCTTCTAAGTTGGGAACTGCTGATTGAGAGCTCAGTGTCTGTTATTCTTAAAGTGCATTAGTTCTGGTTTAAGCACTTCGGCTTCAGGCCAGTTATTTTACATTAAGAAGGTTCGTGGTCTGCACTCTTGTGGGAGGAGAGGCTGGACTCTGCCCTTCTGAGCTGGGAATTTCTGGTTAAAGGTTTATAGTGCCTGCATATTTGAACTGTTTCTTACTGAAATTGGTACACCTTGTTTGCTGTAGCATAGACTAGATCCAGGCCTGCTGAATCTAGCTTTGTTTGTATGCTTGTTGTTTGTTTGCTTGTTATTTCCCTGGAACACTAATTCCACCTAAAACGTGGCTTCTCAGCGCTTCTGTGGATCCCTAGTGATATCTGCATTACTTACTGTACTTATTTCCTTGTTTCACTTGAAAGAAAGTTACTGTTTGTCGTTTTTGCATTTAAGTTACCTGTAACACATTGCACTTAAGTTACCTGGCACTTGCTCACTAAATCAATTATATAAGTCAGCACTAAAAATTAAAAGCACTACACCCTCACTCCCCAGTGGCCCTTGTTTTCAATTATAAAGGAATTCCCAATATTATTCTAGCATGTCCAAAGGTCAGTTGTCAATCTCCTCTCCAGTCCAGCTGGTGAATCTGTGAATCTTGAGGCAATGTTACAACTGCCTCATGTACACAGACAACCCTCTCCTCCTCTCAACAAATTTCAACACATGTGAGAGATGCAACCATATAGCTAAACTGGAGGCTAAGCTCTCTCAACTCAGTACTGGCATAACCAGTCAGGAGGAGAAGGAAACCACACTCACTACAATTCCAGTCTCACATAGACCTACCACAACAGCAAACTAAACATATAATCACACAAAAACATACTCGGAGGCTCTAAATAAAGATCTGCCTAAGCAGCAGAGACCTCCAAAGCAGACACACAAGCAGCCGCTACCCCAAAACAAAATACGTACAACACATATCTCACAAAGCCAGTGTGCCGAACAGTCACAGCCCTTAAGGCTAAATAACACACCTGATACACTTGTAATAGGTGACTCTGTCGTCAGGCACACTGACGTCCCGCTCACCAGGCTGAACAAGGAGAAGGTCACGGTGAGCAGCCTGTCGGGCGCTAGGATCCGCCACATAACACAAGCACTCAGGTCACTCCAAGGCAAGTACAAATATGACTCAGTCATTGTCCATGCTGGTGTGAATGACCTGAAATGTACCTCACTGGACTACATGAAAAGAGACATAGAGGAGCTCTCTGAGCATGTAGCCCATGCCGGTATGACCCTGACCTTGAGTAGCATCTTACCCTCACCAAGAATGATGCCACAATATGAAGACAAGATGATCAATTTCAACAACTGGCTTAAGTACTGGTGTCATTCAAAGGGGATCCAATGCCTGTCAGCCTGGGATGATATGCTCAACAAGCCACGATGCTTCACTAGGGATGGCTTGCACCTGACCCCCCTGGGCTTTCGGATATTGGCAAAGGCTCTTGCTACCCCCATAATGCCTTTTTTAGGCAAGGCTCAAAAGACAAACCCACCTCCATGGGTATCACAAGGGATAAGAAACTAGAGTAATGCTACTCAATGCCAGAAGTCTAAACCTCAAGATGCACACACTCAAAACTCTCCTAAGCATGGAGAACATCGATATCTGTGCAGTAACAGAAACCAGGTTCAGGGCTCCCGAGAGCACCCCAGCACTATCAGGTTATACCTCATACCATGCTTTTTGGCCCCAAAACTTGGACCTTACCACAAAAGGAGGGGGAGTATCGATATTCATCAAAGATACCCACACCTCCAGGTTGGTGGCACAGCACGAAGCATCAGAGACTATCCATGTGCAACTAACAGTGGGTAAAACTGCCTTCCAGTTTATAGCCTGCTACAGACCACCCTCCCAAACCCAGGAACCCCACTCGGCCTTCCTGAGAACACTGGAAAATATGAAGGTCTCTCCAAACACCATTATATTGGGCGACTTCAACTACCCAAACATAGACTGGGAGCATTACTCTAGCTCCAACACCCTAGCCCAAAGGTTCCTAGAATTCATAAACTCAAATGCTATGGAACAACTTGTTACCACTCCCACAAGAGGGAAAACATACTGGACCTGATCATCACCAACATGGGGACTCTATGCTCCAGACCAGAAGTGTATCCCTCACTGGTAAGATCAGACCATAAACTGATCTCACTGGATATTCACATCCCGACCCCACCCCCTGCCCAGAAAACCACAGTGAAAAACTTCTCTAAAGCAAATTTCACACTCCTCAAAACCGGGGTGGAATCCTTCAAAGCCCGGGCCTGTGGAAAATACGGCCCAGACCGCAGAATCCTTTATAAATGCATTCTATGAACACCTTCAGGAATGCATGGATCATGCAATCCCAAATAAAACCAAGACCCAATCCTCCAAAGGCAGACATCCTGTCTGGTGGACCTCAGCCATAAACAAACTATACAATAGAAGGAGGAAGCTACTACATGATAGAGCAAAATCCCCAAAAGGGAAGGCATCTCTGATCAGTATTAGCAAAAAACTAAGGGCACTCATAAAATCATCTAAGACCAGCTTCGAGAGAAAAATTGCACAGGACACTAAGGATAATCACAAGGCTTTCTTTAGTTATGTTAGGAACCTGGGTGGGAATTCCCAGATATTCTCAGAATTAGTCCAAAATGACAAAAAATACACCATTCCCAAAGAAATTGCCAACATCCTAGCTGACAGGTTCAGCGGAAACCCCCCCCTCCCCACCAAAAGGGCAAATATCTATCCCAGCAGTGTGCTGCCCCCCTGACATCTCAGATGCTCAGGTAAGAACCGCCCTCTCCAAAGCAAAAAACACAGCATCAATGGGACCAGATGGTGTCCCGGGCTGCATCCTACATGA
This sequence comes from Protopterus annectens, assembly GCF_019279795.1. Classification (NCBI taxonomy): domain Eukaryota; kingdom Metazoa; phylum Chordata; order Ceratodontiformes; family Protopteridae; genus Protopterus; species Protopterus annectens. The sequence continues at coordinate 1,774,085,218 of NC_056729.1, forward strand.
ACTCCAAGAAGAGCTAAACCCAAACATAAAACTACTGTTCAATCTCAGCCTTACTACAGAATATGTACCCAAAGAGTGGTGTACAGCAACAGTGGTCCCTCTCCACAAAGGTGGTGCCTCAACGGACCCTGGAAACTATCGCCCCATAAGCCTGACTAGCTTGATCTGCAAAGCTATAGAAAGGATCATCATGGACCTCATAAATAAAGATATTGGGGACCTACAGACACTGGATCCTACCCAGTTCAGCTTTGTTAAGGGCAGATCCTGCCTCTTAAACCTGGTCGACTTCTTTGAAACAGTCACCAAGGCCGGTGACGAAGGGAAGGTGGTCCACACAGCCTACCTGGACCTCACAAAAGCCTTCGATACAATACCCCACTTGGGCATTATAGATAAGCTCACCAGCTCAAACATAAATTCCTATGTCACTAGATGGGTTGCAAACTGGCTCAAGGACAGAACCCACATGGTTAGAATTGCTGGAGCCATGTCAGACTCCAAACCAGTTACAAGTGGCATCCCACAAGGCTCAGTCCTGGGACCTCTATTGTTCGGTATATATTTCTCGGAGGTACAGGCCAACACAGAAGGACTGTGGCTGAGCCATAGTCAACTCTCCAGCCGACACAAGCATCCTCCAAACGGGCCTCATAGAAACAGACAACTGGTGCCAGAGCCATGGCCTCAAGCTAAATGCCAAAAAGTGTATAGTTATCCCCTTTGGCAAAAACAAAGTGCCCACAAATTACCACGTAGGTGGTAATCCATTAAGTACAGAAGAAGTAATTAGGGACCTGGGGACCCAAGTTGATAGCAATCTCTCATTTGACAACCACGTGGCCAAAGTGGTTAGAAAAACATTTTATATAGCCCACCTAATTATGAAGGGATTCACATCTAGATTAGGGGAGGTCATTGTGCCTCTTTACTCATCCCTCCTCAGGCCCATAATCGAGTACGATGCCCCTTTTGGGATGTACCTTACCAAACACCTACAGCAACTGGAAATACCCCAAAAGTACCTCACCAAGAGGATCAAAGGGCTCAAACAGATGCCATATGCTGCCCGGTTAACGAAACTCCAGCTCTACTCAGTGGCATACCGCCTGCTCAGAGGCGACCTGTGCCTGACGTATAAAGCCATGTCCAACCCGGAATTAAGGGACATGCTGCACCTCAAAAAATCCAAATCCCATCGAGCTACACGGTCGAGAGACTTGAACCTCAGCACTGAAATAAATAGGACATGCTGGAGGGACAGATTCATAACCCAGAGGCTCCCTTCACTCTGGAATAAAATCCCAGTCCAGGTTAGGCAGAGTCCCTCATTGACTTTCTTCAAGAGGAATCTTGATGAGTGGATGGGAGATCGTAGGTTTACCTCGGGTATCACTTCTGTGTCACTGTTAGACAGAGGCACAGTATACTAACCTCGAAAAAGGGCATAGCAAAATTAATTTAAAATGGGTGGCGAAAGCCAAACATACTCTGGCTAGGCTTATAAATGCCCTAGGGCAGATAGCCTAGTACGAACCTATGAACCTATGAACCTATAACTTCTAGAAACTTCCTAACAAACATACACCTTTCTAAAAAATGCCCATGATACATAGGGACACAACTGGGTTGGATTGCATGGCTAGGCTTATTGAGGCCCTGGTGGTCATTAGCCTAGTATTGAACTATGAACCTATGAACCTATATGGGGTGCTATCAGGTTACACATGAATATACATACAGGGTGCTGTCAGGCCACATATGCATACACATATGAGGTGCTGTGAGATGACACATGCATATACAAATAGGGTACTGCAGTCCCTGCAGAAAGCTTAAGGTTTGCTACATGCCAGCATGTGATAACTCAGAGGACTGGTTGTCCCTTACGCAGTCAGTGCCTACATCCATAGTATCATTTCCATCTGCTTCTGTCCACTCCTTCCTCTCTTCAGGACAACTGGCATATATTGAGCAAAATTGCTGCTTGGCTGTCTTCTGGAATGGACCACAGACTCAGACCAGTCCTGCGCCTGTCTCTGAGCATAACAGGCAGAAAGACAGCTAGTATCAAGCTGGACATAATATGTTGCAGAAATGACAGCTGCCACAGTGTCCGATAAGTCTGGCTGCCTGCAGGGCAATTTATCTAATGTGCTTTATGCACTGTCCATGCCAGCAGCATGGATGGCTGGAGTCTCTGTTTGTAGCTGGACAGTCATATTATTTCTTTTTAATAATCATGTTAATGTCATGATTCTGTACAACTCTTATAGCAAAACCAATTTGTGCATCTGCTTACTATGTTTGTGATCTGTCAACATTTTAATCTCTGTGTGGTTACTTAAAATAAAATATCACTTTGAATGGTGCACAGGATAAGACTAAACAAGTTAGGGTAGTTTATTTAGATATCTGCTTTCGTAATAACTTCTTCATAACATGTTCTGAAGAAGTTATTATGAAAGTGGATATCTAAATAAACTATGGTAACTTGTTTAGTGTATCCTGTGTACCATTCAAAGTGATATATTGGTTTATTGTTTATTTTTACACTTTGCTTTCATGGCTGGTTTTTATTAGTTTTTGGATACTTAAACTGTTGGCTTTTTCTGGAGCAGGGCTCCTCCCTCTCCCTGTTTAAGTGTGTTTGGACCAATGGATGGGTAATCAGAAATTCACCCCTGGTTTGGTGTCTATGTCTCTGATGAACAGAGGGAGTCAATAAATCACCCCCTATATAAATCAAATTCGTGGGTCACATTTGGGTTGCATGGTTTGGCTTGTAAGGGCCCTAGTGGTTATTAGTCTAGTATACATCTGTGAACCTATGTTAAATTTATGGGGATGTAGCTTAAAAAAGCAATAGGTATATACATTGATTTGTGGCAGATTATATGGTATAATTCTATGCATTACTGTAGACGGTTTCCTTCATTACTTTATAGCGACCTTGTTCAGCTAGGATTTTGTATCATTACCATTTTTGCTTCTGTCATTATTCGGGCCACATTAACAAGCGACAACAGACACATGCATCTTCCTGTAGCATACTTTTCATTGTAAGTCCGGGAGAATTCTAGAATTTATTCACCATAAAAAGGATTTCTGTATGTTCTATCTTCCTCCTTACCCTGGTATAAATGTGCCGTGAATTTTCCTTTTACTTTACACCTTATTATGTCTAAGTCCTCCCTGTCTTTTTCTCCACCTAAGTTGGTTTTTACAGTTTATTGTTATACAAACATCTCTTCCTCCCGTTCTCCAGCTCCACCTTAAGTTATTATTGTTTAGCTTCTCTGCTTTGTTCTACCAGCAAACACAGAATCCTAATCCCTATTTTAGGTATGTTTAGAAAGTAAGCTGAGTGTCCATCCATCTTCTTCTTCTTCATCATCGTATTCTTCTTTGCCTTCATCTTCCTCTTCATCTACTTCTTCTGTATCTTTTCTCCAATTCCTTATGTCGGCTGCCATCTTTCCCTTAGCACTGTCATTCTTGCTGTCTCTTGTTCTAATTACAGCTTCAAGGACTGAGGTGTAGCCCTGACCTGATGACTCACACCTCTCAACCTCTTGCTGCAACAAATCTGGACAAAGCCTGGCAAAATGGGGGGACAAAGGCCAAAAAATAGGGATATATTTTAAATATCGGTGTTATAAACTTAAAAAGTTGCTAGAGTAACAGGATTTGTTTTAACATACATTTTCTGAAGGATATGAAGCCTGAAACTCAAATGGATGTCATTATTTAGTGACTTCAATCCTCAGATCATCCTAGTGATTTGCCAAAAGAAAACACAAATTTTATGAGGAACAGACCAAAAATAAGAGCCATAATTCTGGACATTGTGTGAAAATCTGGACATTTGAGAAGTATCCCTGATGCACTTTCTGTGTGAAGTCTGTATTCCCACCCCATCCCCTCTGTGTAGGTTTTCTCTGAGTGCTCTAGTTTTTTCTCTGCTTTCAAAAACAAACTGACTGATTCTGTACAATTTTGCCCATAGATTTTACATTTCACATTGCTTCTGTGTCTGAAAAAGCTCACAGATGGACTAGTTCACTTACTTTAATAACATACCGAATATTTAAAATTACTGACTGTTCTACAAAAAAGTTTGGGAATTTTAGCTCTGCATGCTACGATTTACTGAACTGCACATTACTTTAAGCAACTGCTGGCCCCTCTAACTCAGAAAGTGCTGATTCTGAAAAAAAAAAGCTGTTTAACAAAAGATATAACCATAAACTATAATAAGTATTCTAGTTTTTTAACTCTCTTATATTTTAATGCAAAACAAATTATTTAAAAAATGTGTTTATAATGATGTCTGCCTTGCTACTGCAGTACTCCACACCCACCACTAGGCTCCCTGCACCTTTGTACCTACCGTCGGTGACTCAGGTACTTTCCCCTCTTCTTCATCCCTCTCTACTCCTCTTTATCTTCGCTTCACGTTCCCATTTCATGAGCTCACTGCTCAGATTCCTAACTTTGCCCAGTGCTTCAAACATGTCTGCATGTTTATTTTCTTTTTTCCCCCACTTCAATCACACATGGTGCAGGATGCAATAAACCCTAAACAGCTTGTTCATGTCATGTTCGAGTTGTGGCATGACACACACATGACACACACACACACACACACACACACACACACACACACACACACACACACACACACACACACACACACACACACAGTAGAGTGTATTCAGTAAATATCTCAACATGATGTCTATAGCCGCACAAACCACGCAAACATATTGGCATGCTAATTACTGCATAAGTAGCTGAATAATATGCTAATCTGCCAATCAAAGATGACTTATTCAGCAAGCTATAAAAGAATCATGTACATTCTGTGTAGCAATCTGCCCTGCACTCCAAAAGCTTTGTGAATAGAGCCATAGAAACCGTACTGGGTAAAAAGAACACCAGGGGCCGTTGATGCTCTTACTCATGTCTGTGCGCTACAGACTCAAGGCACTGGTGATAAAAGACCTCAGGCAAGGAAGAGAAGGATATTTAGACCCTGTTTACCTTTTCATGGTCTACATGAAGTGAAAATAGCAGAGTGTTACACGGTGGATAAAGACACAGTCTAGGAACTCTACAACCTCTGTTGTCCTCACCTGAGACCAAGGGCAAAATGAGGGAAACCAATACCTGTGGAGACCAAGGTATGTGTATCAGTTAGAATTTTAGCTACAAGAGCCTTTCAAAGACCACAAGGGACATTCTGGGGGAGTCTATGTTTAATCATCGAGAGTAATGTTCATTGAACCTCCAATGATCGAACACAAAACAGCGAATGTTCATTCATCAAACGTTCACTTCAGCAAATGTGTTGAAACGGGGAAAGTAACTACTTCGGTAACATTTCCCTGTCACACACACTGCACAGTTTAAACTCACCCAGGTGGGGGTTGCACCCCCCACCCCCCCAGCTATATTTACCAAGTCCAAGATTGCACTACAGTGGGGCAAAAGGCAAATTTTCAAATGTTGGGCAACTACTTCCATGCCCTTTTCCCCACTGTAGTGCAGTCTTAGAGTTGGCATATATAGTTTGGGGGGGTGCAGCCCCCCACCTAGGTGGGTTTAAAACAGTGTGCTGTGTCTGTGATGGGTAAATGTTGGCCAACTAGTTACTTTCTCCATTTCACACATTCGCTGAAGTGAACATTAGATGAATGAACATTCACTGTTTTGTGTTCAATCATTGGAAGTTCGATGAATGTAACCTTCGATGATTAAACAAAGACCCCATTGTGGGGATATCACAGGCATCAGCATCCAAGATTTTACATTAATTCCTGACTCCTATGCTACAGCATGCCAGTTACTATATATATTTTTGCCCCCAAACCACTGACAACAGATCTAGAACTATGCAGGAATTCTAGTCAGCAGCACACTTCACTGAAATCTTGGGTGCATTACCATGCACCCCTGTTGAGATCAAATACCCACCTGGGGAATGGGGAAGGATGTGTAATGCTACGGGAATCATTCTGAATGTGTGTGCTGACAATCCCAGCAGTTGCCACAGCTCTCATATCAGGCACACCTCACAGCTCTACCAGAGGATTTCCAGGGGTGAGGTTCCACAAGGCCATTTATTGGGGGCTGCAGGAAATGCATTCGAACCATGCCTGATGATGCTCATCAGAAAGGCAAACACACACACACATGTAACAATGCTATAATGAGGCACACACTTGACAAGAAACACCATAGAGTATGCGTTTGGGCTGCTGAAGTCAGGGTATCAATACCTAGATACATCAGGGGATTTGCAGTATGATCCAAGTACTTGTTCCAAAGTTATTACAGCCTGTGCTATTCTACACAATATCATCCTCTAAAAACAGCTTCAGCAGGGGCACCAAGGGGAAGGGGCACACATTCCACCACCAGTGGTAGGGTCATCGCATCCACATGCAGGTAAGGAGTCAAGGGGGAGCCCCCAGCTGCTGTGGATGTAGACAGACATAGGTGCACAATATGCCCTCGCCCTGGCCTAGGGGCAACAGATAGCACACATGTTGACAACCTAAGGGGTACACCTTTCATCCTGTGCACATGCACACAGTACATTGGATGCCAGGCAATGCTCACAACCTTTACTTTCTCATGTAATAGCTGTATCAGACAGAGTCAGCCCTGAATGACAATAGTTGTTACTGCAAGATTGTCAAGGTAAGTGCAGAAGCCGTAATAGAAAAATAAATGTTTAACAACATGAACGGATGTCAGATACCTACATAACTGGTACTTGTAAATGTACCCGAGTAGCGTGTGTGTGAGTTGTCCAGCGATGCCATCAATATTTGGCATGATTGACATCTGGTTCATAGGTGATATATATTTATGTTGTGTCTTTCGGCTATATATTTATGCAGTTTATCAAATAACCTGTACCATGCAGCTAAAATGCCCACTATAGAAAACACAGTCCAAAAAGTCTTCTTATCCCTATATTCTCCCAAGTGAGGCAACAAGCATGACTGAAAACAAGTCTCCTCCCCTTCAAGTTTCCTAGCTAAATGGTTACTTTCCAATGTAGATTTAGGCCTCAAAGCAATGTGAAGGTGAAAATGAGGTGTGAATTCATTAGAATTTCTGAATAACAACCACTGACTTTGTGTAACAGACGTAAACATAGTGTAACCTCTACACCATTGTTAGGTGCTAATGGCTTGCAGCTGTGAATGATTAGTCTGACTAAAGCAAAACACAGTAATTCACAGACGCTCTGTCCTGAAGTGGGTGTGTCAGTAAGGGTACACTTACAAAGTGTGGAACTAAGTGCAGTGAGCTTTTAAACAAAACCAAGCACCCCATATTTATATTTCTTTTGCATAATCGCAGTTTCCTGCCTTTGCTGAAAACTGCTGTTCACTGTCACGTATTTGTATCACACCTTGAAGGAAAAATGAGAGGATAATCACTAGAGATCGCATGTCTGACAGTAAAGCAGGGACAGGGAAGAATTCCCAGAATACTATGGGAAGACAGAGCAGCAGTTCTGTAAACATATTCATAAATATTATGTAATCATTCTTTCAACTAATAATGTTATCTACACATGTGCAATCAACTGAGAATGTCCAACTGAATGAACTATTTAATACTGGATATGACCTGTGAATAACTCATATGCACATTATTTGATTGCTACTGCAAAGCTGTGTCTGTGGCAGAGAGATCACACACTCCAACTGTGTAAGTGCTATAGACTGATGGTTCAAATCCAGGACTGTCCAATTCTTTACCTTTGTTTACTGTTTTTCGCTTTATTATTTATTTTTCTCCTTTACCATTTGCTCGATGCATCGCATCGTGCAAACTAGGTTCACTGATTAAGGAAAAGCGAAACATTTAATTTCAGTTGCCTTACAGAGCACAGACATGCTTATTGGCACTGCGTGATGATCAGCACCATGGATGGCAATGACTGTAAAAATTCCCCCTGCTATTGACTGCCTCTGTGGCACAAGATGTAAATGCAATGAGCGAAAAAAGAAAACAGAGATAAGGCAGGGTTTGAGTCCCACAGTAGACATTTTTAATGAGGAGGTCATAATAGGTTCATAGGTAGGTACTAGGCTATCAGCCCTGCGGCCTATACAAGTCCAGCCAAAAAAGTACCCTGGCTTTTGCCACCCAAGAAAATTATTTTCCTGTGCCACTGTCGAGCAGAGCCACAGAGGTGATCCCCGGGGTGAATTTCCTATTTCCCATCCAATCATCAAGACTTTTCTTGAAGAGTGCTAATGAGGAGCTTTGTTTTTTATAGATAGGTAGTTTATTCCAGAGTATGGGAAGTCTCTGGGACAGGAATCTATCCCTCCGGCATGTTCTGTTTATCGTGGTGACAAGGTTTAGGTCCCTAGAGTGTGTAGCTCGGAGGGATTGGGATTTCTTTAAGTAGAGCATGTCCAACAGCTCTGGGTCTGACATAACTTTGTATGTTAGGCAGAGATCACCTCTGAGTAGGCGATATGTGACAGATTAAAGCTGGAGTTTTTTGAGATGGTCTGCGTAGGGCATCTGTTTGAGGCCGGTAATCCTCTTTGTGAGGTATTTCTGCGGCCTTTCCAGTTGTTGTAGATGTCTTGTGAGGTACATACCAAAAGGGGCGTTGTACTCTATAATGGGTCTAATGAGTGATGATTAGAGGGGAACAATGACCACTTTTTTTCTGGATGAGAAACCTTTTGTGATGAGGTGTGCCACGTAGAAGGATTTCCTGACTACTGTGGCAATGTGCTTATCAAAGGAGAGACTACTGTCCACCTGTATCCCAAGGTCTCTTATCACACTTTTGGTGTTAAGTATACTAACGCCTATGCTGTAGTTCATGGTACAGAGTTTTTGCCAAAGGGGATGACAATGCACTTTTTGGCATTGAGCTTGAGGCCATGGCTTTGACACCAGGCATCTGTCTCAGTGAGGCCCTTTTGTAGGATATCCACATCGTTAGGAGTTTCGATTATGGCTCCTAGTTTGCATTCATCTGCGAACAGCATTAGCCAAAGACCTTCTGTGTTAGCCTGTACTTCAGAGAAGTAGATACCAAACAGGAGAGGACCCAGGACTGAACCCTGTGGTACTCCACTTGTCACTGGTCTGAAGTCAGATTTGGAGTCTGCTACTTTCACAGTGTGGGTTCTGTCAGTGAGCCATTTGGCAACCCACCTTGTGACATAGGGATTTATACCTTGTTTAGTGAGTTTATCTATAATTCCAGAGTGGGGGATGGTGTTGAAAGCCTTGGCAAAATCTAGATAGGCTGTGTGAACCACCTTACCCTTGTCTACGGCTATGGTGACTACTTCAAAGAAGTCTATCAGGTTTAGGAGACATGATCTGCCTTTTACAAACCCGAACTGGGTGGGATCCAGGGTTTGGAGATTACCAATGTCTTTGTTTATAAGTTCCATGATGATACGTTCCATGGCCTTGCAGACCAGGCTTGTTAGGCTAATGGGGCGGTAGTTCCCGGGGTCCGTGGTGGCTCCCCCCCCCTTGTGGAGTGGGATAACCATCGCTGTGAGCCATTCAGCAGGCACAAACCCTGAGGTGAGGCTATGATTGAACATGGTACTTAGGTGGGGTGCCAGTTCGTTCTGTAGTTCATGTAGAATGCTGCCTGGGATGTTGTCTGGTCCCATAGATGCTGTGTTCTTGGCTTTGGAGAGTGTGGTTTTCACCTGTGCAGCCGTGATTACAGGAACTTTGCATTCTTCCAGTATAGAGATGGGCTCTTTAGGGGGTAAAGTTAGCACTGAACCTATCTGCCAGGATGTTGGCCATATCAATTGGGTCTGTATATTTAGTGCCATTGTGCTGTAACTCAGAGCAGATCTGAGTGATGCCATTGAGATTCTTGACATAGCTATAGAATGCTTTGTGGTTGTCTTTAGAATCAGTTGTGATTTTGTTTTCGTATCTAGCTTTGGAGTATTTTATCAGGGATCACAGCTTTTTACTGAGGCTGACCAGGGAGCTCCTCCACTCAAGGGATTTTGCTCTCTTTTGCAACAGTTTCTTCCTTCTGTTGTACAGTTTGTTTATGGCAGGGAACCACCAGATTGGCTTCCTTTTTTTGGAGGATAGCATTTTGGTTCTGTTTGGGATAGCACAATCCATGCACTCATGTAACTGCTTATAAAGTGCAATTGTGTAGGATTCAGTAGTCGTAACTGTATTGTCTATCTGCATGGGTATCATGAAGTTCACCACTTCTGTCTTAAGAAGCATGAAGTTGGCTTTGGAGAAATTTTTTACCATGGTTTCCTTAATGGGGGGTGGGGACTGGATGTGAATATCTAGGTTAATTAGCTTATGGTCGGATCAGACCAATGAGGCGTTGACTTCAGGTGTGGAACACCAGTCACTCATGTTGGTAATGACTAGATCTAGGATATTGTTGCCCCTGGTGGGGGTGTACATAAGTTGATCCATGGCATTGGAGTTTATGAATTCCAGAAAGCGTTGAGTGAAGGAGTTGGTACATGAGTAGGTTTCCCAGTTAATGGTGGGGTAGTTGAAATCGCCCATTATTAGGGTGTTTGGTTGAACCCTAATATTTTCCAGTACATCAAGAAAAGAGGAGTGGGAATCCTGGGGAATGGTGGGTGATCTGTAGCAAGCTACAATTTGGATTGCAGTTTTGCCCAGAGTTAGTTGAACTTGGATAACATCGGCTGCGTTATGCTGAGCAACTAACCTGGAGGTGTGGATATCCTTAATGAATATGGACACACCTCCGCCTTTAGTGTTCCGGTCCAGGTTACATGACCGAAAAGTGTGGTATGAGTTATAGCCTAGTAGTGCAGGGGTGCTCACTGGAGCCTTGAACCAGGTCTCAGTCACTGCACAGATATCGATGTTCTCCATTTTAAGGAGTGCCTCGATTGAGTGCATTTTGAGATTTAGACTTCTAGCATTGAGTAGCATCACCCTCAGTTTTTGTTTGCCTGTTCCTGTTACGGTGGTGAATTTGTCATTTGAACCTTGCCTAAAAAAGGCACTATAGGGGTGGCAAGAACCTTATCCAGTATCCGGAATCCCAGGGGTGACAGGTGCAGGTCATCTCTTTCAAAGCATTGTGGTCTGTAGACCATGTCATCCCAGGCAGACAGATACTGGATCCTTTTAGAATGGCACCAGAACCTTAGCCAACTGTTGAAGTCAGTCATTTTGTCCTTGTACTGTGGCATCATTCTGGGTGATGGCAGAATGCTACTCAGGGCTAGGGTCATACCTGCCTGGGCTACAAGATCAGAGAGCTCTTCCATGTCTCTTTTCATGTAGTCCAGGGAGGTACATCTTAGGTCATTCACACCAACATGGACAATGACAGAGTCATATTTGTACTTGTTGTGGAGTGACCTGAGTGCGTGGATTATGTGGTGGATCCTGGCACCCGGCAGGCAGCTGACAGTAACCTTCTCCTTATTTAGCCTGGTGAGTGGGACATCAGTGTGCCTGACAATAGAGTCACCTATGACTAGTGTGTTGGGTACATTGTTTTGCCTTATTGGCTGTGGTTGAGTGGTACACTGAGTCTGCGGGCTATGTGTCATTTGGGTTGTGTTGGGGGTGGAGATTGCTTGCATTTCTGCTTTGGAGGTCTCTGTTGCTTGAGCAGATTATTACTGAGAGGCACCGCAGATGTTTTTGTGTTTCTATGTGTGGATTTTGGTGGTGTAGATTTAGTGAGACTATGTGATGAGTGTGGTGTGGTGCAAGTGTTTACCTTCTCCTCTTGACTGTCAAGTTCAGTCTTGATTGGAGGGAGCTTTACCTCCAGTTTGGCTAGATAAGTGCATCTCTCACAGGTTGTAGGTAGGAGGAGAGGGTTGTCTGTGTACGAGGCAATTTCTAAATTGCCCCAAGATGCCCAGATTCATCAGATAGACAGGAGAGAACACCGGGAGCTGACCCTTGGACATGCCTGAATAAAAAACTATTTTCCTCTAGATAAGTGAGGAAAGTGAGCACAAGAGCTGTTTTTCTTTAAGCAAGTGAGGAAAGTAAGTACCAAAACTGTTTTTCTCTGGGTAATGAGGAAGGTTGAGTGCTGTAGTAATTAGTAGGTTATTTAGTGCTTACAAGTTCTGAACAAGTGCTGATCACGAATAAGCAAATTCAAGTGCTAAAATTAAGAATCTGTATCTGGACTAAACTAGTTACAGGAAAGGGGGGAAACAAGTGCAAATGTGGGCTTTTAAATCAGAAAGTCGAGAGAGATGGAAAAACTGCCCAAACCACCAATAACTACAATTTCTGAGCCAGAACCACTCCTTATGTGGTAGATAGGTTACCTAGTGCTTACCACTCCCACTGATAAGCTAGAAGGCTTCCCTCCAACACAGAAAGCTTGGGGGGCTCAGAAGCTTACATACAGTCCTGGATACAGCAAATCTGAATCTGGACTACACTAGTTACAGGAAAGGTGTATATATATATATATATATATATATATATATATATATATATATATATATATATATACAGAAAAGTAGCTAAAACAGCAGTAAAACAATTCAAATGCAGTGCAAGCTAGCACACTTGAGTATGTAGCAATGTTAGACCAAACCGTTTAAAAAATGCAATTAAATTAAAAATGACTAAAAACAAGTGCAGAAGGAATCTATTAGGTAGAATGGGGTAAAGAGATGGGACTGGGGGGAGTGTCCCAGATCAAATCTACAGTGGGGGCGGGCAACTGCAAAAGCCTCCAAATTTAAACAACACAGGAATGGGGAAGGTGGGTATGAGAAAACCCAACACCTTCAGCAGAGATCTGAAAAACTATACAGTAAAGCAAAAATAACAATGCACAACTCTGAAGTCAGCCAGCAATGATATAAAATTAGTCAAACAACAATTACCAGTACACAACTCTAAAGTGCCAGAAAAATATACTCAGCTCTGTACATCTCCAGATAGTTTGAAGAGCACTCTGTCAGGACACAGGAAGGCTCCAGCAATGACATACAACAATATGTGTTCCCTATTGCCTTTTCCATTTGTGCGTTGCCTTCCTGAGAGCAAACATAGTTCACTGCTTAAGGAAAAAAATGAAAAGTTTAGTTTGGTATGCCTTCCTCAATGCAAACGAGCTCAGTAGTGATGCACAGCTTTCAGCACTCTGACAGCGTGGAGAAAATAAATCTGCTGCCGTGCTTTATCTGTGGCACCAGGTCTATATGTGCAGTGAGTTCATGGTCAGAACACAGATGGACAAGGGTTCAAATAAAACAGACTCAACATTTTAGTAAGGATGTCACAATGTCATTGCTCTGAAAACTTTGATTATGATGGTAATACTACATACCAATAGCTATGCATAGCAGGATGACTGACAGACAGGTATCATTACTGCGTGCATACGCATACCTTTGTAGGTATCATACCTCATTAATGACTGACATATGAACCCCAGTTCATTATATATGTAACTAGTTTAGCATGACAGTGATAATTATGTAATAAAAAATGCAGTTATGTATCTCCAATGGACACAGTAGTTTACAGAAAATCATCTACAGCCCTCCCATATGCTAATTATAACTCTAAAACAGAATGTATTATGAGGTATGTTCCGTAACTCCAAATTCTGTTACTAAAGTTATAAAAGTCTATGCATTCCCAATATATTATCAGACATTAGTCCTGCATCACACCTGAGACTGCATGAGCCAGGACCTTTTAACGTCACACACTTACAGGCCTAAATTAATTATAGCACCAGTCACTCTTTAAGCTGCATATCTTTAATGACCATGATTGACAAACATTTCTGTGACAATAGGGAACAATTGCCTGTGTAGAAATGTATGCATTCTCTTTTACATTGGTTTGAATCCCACCTTGTACAAATTATTTTTAACAGTGTGTAAGTCCGCACAAAATATGAGCAAAGTCGAATGATCCCTCCAAAGTCAAGGCTTAAAAGTCAAGCCATTGAGCATTTCTGCATTGACCACTGGACAATGTGTGACCAGATATAGCATCACACATGCCAAAGATCACTGACAAGTTTCACATCATCATTGCTGTTTCATAAACTTGCTTCCTCTTTGTTTGGCAAAGTTTCTCTTTGATTACCATCGTGCAAATGCAGTTGACATGGATGTGTGTGTTTGCAAACTGGTCTTAAAACATGAGATTACAATTTGGCAGTAAACCAGTGCTACTGTTGTTGGAGGACCCCGGCAGACATGGCAGGTGATGGGAATGATGGTGCCAAATTCAAGTCACAGAGGTGGGGTGTGGAGGAGTCTAAAATCTTGGTTGCACTCCTCATCAAGTGTTACAGCTGGAGACAGCTTCAGGGGCACTATACTGGATCTCAGTACAAGGCTGACAATTGTAACAGCCTAGCCAAGGCTGTATCCAGTGCGACCGGCATACCATGAACTGGGGAGCAGTGTAAGCACAACTACAGTGACCTTATATTCTGTATTTTACAGCTACAGAGGAAACTGCAGCACACAACAAGGCACATGCCAAGAGACAGTCGAGACTCAGGGAGGCAAGGGGGTATGTCTGCAGCACAACTGACCCTGATTGGATTAATTATTGTGATTCCATAGATCAGTAGCAGCTTCAGCATGCATATCATAACTGAAACAGCAAGCGTGCATGCTTTCTCCTGTAGCTGTTGGTGATTATATTAGGTAAGTGTACAAATGTATTCAGATTATGTGGGTTCAATACCCACAGCTAACCTACAGATTCACATTCCACAAGTATTACTTTTACAGATGAAATGCAGCAGCAATGGCTATAATACCATGTTGTTAACTTACGCTCTAGTATCTTTGAAAACAACTATGGAGTATGTGAATATTCCAAGGATTACCTGTAACAATTCACATTTTGGGAGTGTGAAGGTCCTTTAGATAAGATAATAATAAATGGCTATTTATTATAATAAAGAATGGATGTGACATATCAGGGTTCTAATCATCACTTTTCTTTTTTTTGTCTCAACCTACCCTTTATCTCTCTCTGTTTTTCAAAATTTTTGGGCTATCTGGTATCACTATTCTGATGTCATACCTTTCTGCCAGCAAAACAAATGCATTTAAGCACAGGGAGGTAGGCCAACCACTGCAGCTCAGCTTGGCAATCCTTCACTGGCTGCTGTACTGACACGCAGCACCTCTGGGAATCAAACTTGCAGTACTGCCTCCACAGCCCCTGTCCTACATGGTCCATCCTTTTCAAGTAGAAGTGCCACTGCTGGTGGTGCAGTGGTAACCTCTGGGAGTACTGGTGAAGGTGGTGATTATGTCACCTGCCAGGAACTGTTAGGAATGATGCATCAGCTAACAGAGACTGGCCTCAGTGCCCACATAAGCTGCCTGGAGAGGTTTCTCATTAAAATAGAAAAGAGACTCCTATGTCAAGCAGTCTCATAGGCAACTGAATACATGTCTATCCATCGATGAACAAAGCACTGAACAGCCTGTATCATTGAACATGCCATTCATCAAGCCATTCGGACTAAGATTGCATTATGATGGGGATAAGGAAATTTGCTCTTTCCCCAATGTAGTAAGATCTCGGAGTTGGTATATATAATTAGCAGGGGGGTGCACAACCCCCCACAAGAGGAGGTTTTGATGAACGGCATTTACAATGTAATGCTGTTTGATGCTTTTACTCCTTGATGAATAATGGTAGACCCCAGGCAACTGGGGAAGGGGACAGTGCTGACAGTTCTGAGGGTAAGGACTAGACACTTACAGTTCACAAGCTTGACAGGAATGTGTCTCTGATGTCCCCTACCTATCCCCAATCTTGATATCCCCTAACCTTTTATGTCCATCACCATCCCTGTCTCTGTGTTGTGTGTCCTGTTCATTTTGCACCTGCTTTCTGACTACCATACCTGCCTGACCCTCCCATTCCTATGTCCCTTTTCCAACATTCCTCTCTTTTTGAAATACAAAAAGGGGCACCTATCACACAAAAAAAGTTGTCCCATACGTAGCTCTCCACTTCGCATATGTGTCTTCTCGACACACTTGATTTCATCTAATTAACTATACAACATCATTGCATCATTGTCACCCATCAATGTTGTGGTGGCAGTCCAAATTCATCAAATTTTGTCTAGCTTTGTACATTACTGTGGTGAAGAAGTGGGTATCTATGGTTCTCTCCCAATCCCCCTCCTGCTGTATCACTTACCATTTGATCTTCTCTCTACTTGCCTCCCCATTTCACCACTTTCCTATCAACCCCATTTCAACTGTTTAATCTGGTCAAAAAATAGAATCACACACAAAACACATGGTCAGAAATGGCCTGTAAAAAGCCTTTACTTTTTGTTCTGTACATTTGCGTGGAGTTTGACATCACGCACCACTGCCGATCAGTGGTGAATGTTCATCCTAGTCGCAGGTCGCAGCCACACTAGTCAGGTTATCTCCGAGTGATACTATTTAAACTCACTGTGCTATATGAATACAGCATTAAAGCAGAGTAACAGTACTACTTTGAAACAATTATAGGTTCATAGGTTCATAGGTTCATACTAGGCTATCTGCCCGAGGGCATTTACAAGCCTAGCCCATAGTTTTGTTTTAGTATGGGGAACTATACCCATTATTTTGCTGTGCCTCTGTTGAGCAGTGACACTGAGGTAATCCCTGGGATCTCCCATCCATTGGTCAAGATTTCTCTTGAACAAGGCCAGCGAGGTGCTCTGCCTCACATATACCGGGATTTTATTCCACAGCATAGGGAGTCTTTGGGTGATGAATCTATCCCTCCAGCCCTATTAATAGCCGCGGTCGAGGTTTAAGTCTCCGCCCTTGTGGCTCTGATGGATCTAGATTTTTGAGGTGAAGCATATTCATCAAATCTGGGTTTGACATGGCCTTGTATGTTAGGCAAAGGTCACCTCTGAGCAAGCGGTGGCGACTGAATAGAGCTGGAGTTCTTTCAGTCGGGCAGCATAGGACAGATGTTTGAGACCCTTTATCCTTTTGGTGAGGAACTTTGTGGCCTCTCCAGCTGCTGCAAGTGTCGGGTCAGATACATTGCGAATGGGGCATTGTACTCAATCATTGGTCTGATGAGTGATGAGTATAGGGAGACTATGACCTCCCTTGATCTAGATGAGAATCCCTTCATGATAAGGTGGGCAATGTAGAAGGTCTTCCTAACTATTTTAGCTACATGGGTGTCGAATGACAGACTACTATCAACCTGGGTCCCCAGGTCCCTGATAACTTCTTCTGTACTCAGTGGATTGCCACCTATTTGGTAGCTAGGGGTAACCTTGTTTTTCCCGAAGGGTATGACTATGCATTTTTTGGCATTTAACTTTAGGCCATGGCTCTGGCACCAGTTATCCGTTTCTGTGACAGCCTTCTGAAGGATATCTGTGTCAGATGTGTTTTCTAGTATCGGGCCCAGTTTGCAGTCATCTGCAAACTTTGTCAGCCATAACCCTCCTGTGTTTGCTTGTACTGCGGAAAAGTAGATGCCAAACAAGAGTGGGCCCAGGACTGAGCCCTGTGGTACACTACTTGTGACAGGCTTTGAGTCTGACATGGCGCCAGCAACTCTGACCCTGTGGGTTCTGTCACTCAGCCAGTTTGCAACCCATCTTGTGATGTATGGGTTAACATTTAAGCTGATGAGTTTTTCAATGATACCCGAGTGGGGTATTGTATCAAAGGCCTTCGCCAGATCGAGGTAGGCTGTATGGACTGCCTTTCCTCATCAATGGCTTTGGTGACTGTTTGAAAAAAGTCAACCAAGTTTAGAAGGCATGATCTGCCTTTGACAAAGCCAAACTGGGATGGATCCAAAGTCTGCAAATTCCCTATGTCTTTATTTATGAGGTCCATTATGATCCTCTCCATGGCTTTGCAGATAAGGCTTGTCAAGCTAATGGGCGGTAATTTCCAGGGTCAGTGGAGGCACCGCCTTTGTGAAGTGGGACCACAGTTGCAGTGCGCCACTCCATCCAGAGGTAAGACTATGATTAAACAGCTGTCCTAGCTGTGGGTTTAATTCCTCGTTGAGTTCGTGGAGCACACAGCCGGGGACACCATCAGGTCCCATGGATGCTGTGTTTTTGCTTTGGAGAGAGCAGTTCTCACTTGAGATGTTTGGGGGCTGCAATTGGTATAGATATCTCTCCTTTTGGGGAGGGGGAGAAGTTTGCACTGAACCTGTCAGCCAGTATGTTGGCAATGTCTGTAGGATCAGTAATCTTCACATCATTTTGAACTAGTTCTGAGCATATCTGGGAGTTTCCTCCCAGGTTTCTAACATAGCTAAAGAAGGCCTTATGATTGTCTTTTGAGTCTTTAGCTATTTTTCTCTCAAAATTTGCTTTGGATGATTTTATGAGAGCTCTTAGTTTTTACTTATAGTGATCAAGGGTGTCTTACCTTTAAGGATTTTGCTCTATCTTGTAGTAGCTTCCTCCTTTTGTTGTAGAGTTTGTTTATGGCTGGGGTCCACCAGAGTGGACGCTTGCCTTTGGTACAAAGAGTCTTTGTTTTGCTTGGGATTGCCTTATCCATGCAGTCCTGCAGGTGCTGGTAGAAGGCATTTGTAAGTGATTCAGCGGCTTGAGTACTGTTTTCCGTCGGCTTGGGGGCCTTAAAGGAGACCACACTAGTCTTTAGAAGTGTGAAGTCGGCTTTCGAGAAGTTCTTTACTGTGGTCTTTTTATTTCAGGTGGGGTGGGATGAGGACCTCCAGCGAGATTAGTTTGTGATCTGATCTCACCACTGAGGGTATACTTCGGTGTTGAACATTGTGCTCCCATGTTCGTGATGATGAGATCAAGTATGTTTTCTCCTCTTGTGGGGATGGTGACTAGTTGTTCCATGGCATTTGAGTTTATGAATTCCAGGAACTTTTGGGCTAGGGTGTTTGGGCTTGAGTAGTGTTCCCAGTCTATATTAGGGTAATTGAAGTCACCTAGTATGATGGTGTTTGGTGATACATTTATCCCTCTAGTGTTTTCAGGAAGGCCATGTGAGGTTCCTGAGTTTGTGAGGGTGGCCTGTAACATGCTACAATTTGCAGAGCAGTCTTGCCTATGGTTAATTGCACCTGGATGGTCTCCGATGCATCGCACCAGTCTTGAGGTGTGGGTGTCTTTGATGAGTATGGAGACCCCCTCCTTTCTTGGTATTGTCCGGATTTTGGGGCCGGAACGCATGATAAGAGGTAAAACCTGATAGTGCTGGGGTGCTCTCAGGAACCTTGAACCAGGTTTCTGTCACTGCACAGACATCGATGTTCTCCATACTGAGAAGGGCCTCGAGTGCGTGCATTTTGAGATTTAGACTTCTGGCATTGAGCAGCATTACCCTTAGTTTTTTCCTTTTTGTGTTCTAGGGTGGTAGGTTTAGAATTTGAGCCTTGCCTAAAAAGGCACTATGGGGTGGCAAGAGCCTTTGCCAATATCCGAATCCCAGGGTGACAGGTGCAAGCCGTCTAGCGAAGCAGCGTGGCTTGTCCAGCATGTCATCCCAGGCAGACAGACATTGGATCCCCTTTGAATGACACCAGAGTTTAAGCCAATTGTTAAAGCTGATCATCTTATCTCTGTATTGTGGCATCATTCTTGGTGAAGGTAGGATACTGCTCAAGGTCAGGGTCATACCTGACTGGGCTACATAATCAGAGAGCTCCTCAATGTCTCTTTTCATGTAGTCCACTCAGGTCGCTTACACCAGCGTGGACAATGACTGAGTCATATTTGTACCTGCTGTTGAGAGACCTGAGTGCTTGGTTATGTGGCGGATTCTAGCGCCCGACAGGCAGCTTACTGTGACCTTCTCCTTACTCAGTCTGGTGAGTGGGACGTCAGTGTGTCTGACTATGGAGTCACCAATGACTAGTGTGTCTGGCATTGTGTTTGGCCTTAAGGGCTGTGACTGTTTGACACTCTGACTGTGAGGTCTATGTGTTGCAGGTGTTGTGTTCTGAGGTGGTGGTTGTTTGGGTGTCTGCTTTGGTGGCCTCTGCTGTTTTGGTAGATTGTTGATCAGAGCGCCGAGTATGTCTTTGTGTGTTTATGTGTATGATTTGAGGTTGTGATGGTACTATGTGAGACTGGGTCTATAGTGTGTGTGGTAACCTTCTCCTCCTGACTGGTCTTGCCAGTTCTATGTTGAGAGAGCTCAGCCTCCAGTTTGGCCGTATAGTTGCATCTCATGTATTTGTGTTTTGTGGGAGGAGAGAGGGTTGTCTGTGTACATGAGGCAATTGTAACATTGCCTCAATATTAGGTTCACCAGCTGAGCAGGAGAGGACACTAGCAACTGATCCTCGACATGCTAGAAGGACTAGACAAAAAACTTTAAAAGAGATTCGGGGACGTGGTGACCGAGAAATGGGGGTTTGCCTTTTGGGGTGCTATCTATAAGAGATCAAGGTAATAAGTACTGTAGGAGCAAGTGCTAGGTTTAACAGATAGAGAAAAGTCTACTTGGAGTCAAGTAGAGATGATCTTTTAGGTATTAGAGAAAGTGCTAGTAACAGGGATGCTTAAAGGTAAGATTGAAAAGAATGCACTCTGCAGTGTGCACTAGAGAAGTTAGATATGAAAGTAGGTAACTTGAGTTTTACCTGTTTAAAAAGTTAAGGTTTAGTGGAGAGTTACTATTTTTAAAACAGCAAGATGGACTGAAAGGGGTGGTTACTTTTGTATTTTGGTACTATGAAATACTGTAGGATGGCCAATAAATTTAAATAATTGAAGGTGGGATTTCAAAAGTGATGGTTTTGTGATTACTCACATAAGCCAGTGAAAGTAGAGAGAAATGAGATATATGGTCAGATTAACATAAGAGGCGGGCAACTAGAAAGACAGTGGTATTTAACAAGACAACTTAAATGGGTGCCTGACTCAGAACAGAGAGAGCTGTGGTCTCTTTTGAAGTTTTAATATGCTGTTAAACAGAATGCAAGCAAAACACAAGGTAAAGAAAACAAACTACAGTATTCAAAATATAGAAAGGCAATACAGAAATACAAAAAATAACAGCAAACTAACCTTTCCTTCACAGCAAAGTGTAGCAGAGTCTGGATGAGCCTTTCTGGTAAAGCTCTGAAATGTTTTAGTTTAGTTTACTCCTTAAATAGTAATCAAAATTACTCTTGATGGTTCTTAGACTACTGTTAGAGCGCATTTTAAATTTATTGTTTGAACATTTTTCCAGTAGGCTGTACTGTAGGCAATGAAACAAAATGCATGAACCAATAATGACAAAACTGCCAAATTCAGAACATTTCCATCATAAAAGTCTACTTCCACACACAATATATATATATATATATATATATATATATATATATATATATATATATATATATATATATATATATATATACATATATATATATATATATATATATATGCATTTTAAACACTGCTTGTATAATTTTGGAAAGTTGACAGAATAATTGAATTAGTTGATAGAATAAATGAATAGAAATATTGCACTATATAATTTTCCTCTTCTACCCCTATTTTAGCTTATATTAACACTCTCCCTCCTCATACTACACCTCCTTATACACAAATCCTAATGGCCTCACTACAGAAAACTATATATATAACTATTTTAATCTGAACTACTATCCTAATTTCTCTATCTATACCCTATGCACTAACCTTCTATGAACATTTTTTCTGGCTGAACATCACCACCCCCCCCCAACAAACTAATTGACATTCTCACACAAACTCCCTCAATCACATAAACATTACCTCCACTTCTATCTACATACTTCCAAAGTATCACAGATCTACCCATATCTCTTATCTCCATAACAAGAAAACCCTGAATAACTACAACAAACTCTTAAAGATTATACAAAAACCTCAACAACATCTTTTATTAGATGGTGATATTCACCCAAATCCTGGCCCCAACATAACAATTCCCAGAGACCCACAAAACCTAACTTCCCATGCTATCCTCACACCAAAAATACCTTCAAACTCACTCTTAATGACTCACCGCAAGATCCGTAGCATTGACAACAAAATTACCCACCTACATTCACTCTTAGAAGTGCATGCATTTGATATCTTCTGTATTACAGAAACATGGCTAAAGCCTACAACTCAAGACCAAGAAATTACCCCTCTTGGATATAACATCCTGAGATATGACAGCAAAACCAAAAAAGGGGGAGGAGTAGCCATTCTGTATAAATCAGAACTTCAGGTCTCTTCCTTTAATGTGTTCCTACCCTTAGATACTAATGCAGAAACCCTTACTGCTAAACTTCAAATCAACAACTATAAATCTGTCTACATAGTTTGTGCCTATCTTCCCACTGAAAATAATACCAATACTCTTGAAAACATCCTTAGCTGCCTTACTACTTACCTACCTCAGGAAACCATTGTCCTAGGTGATTTTAATATAGACTGGGCTACCTGTAGCTCCCCAAATCCTATCTCCCACATAAATCTATACATTTTTTCCCAAATAATTACCTCCCCTACTAGAATCCATAAACCAAGTGGTAAGGAAACTACCCTAGACTGGATCCTTATAAACAACCATCCTTGCTTACGTCTTTCGGCTTTTCCCAGTTAGGGGTCGCCACAGTGGAACTCCGGTCCGCTAATGATTGGCAGTAGATTTTTACAGGCCGAGTTGCCAGCCCTGACGTAAACCTTCAATGAAGGTATGCCCATTCACGCATGTCTCCACATAGAAGACACTCTAGCTGAGAATCAAACAGGACAGCGTCTTACTGTGAGGTGACAACGCTACTGCAGCACTACCACCAGATGACATGAGTGACCATGTTCTAATCTAAACAATTAAACAAAAAACCCATAGCCCCAATAATAATATTTATAAAACCTCTCACTCCAAAAAAACACTTTCATCCAGAGAGCTTCCAAAATGAACTCAAAGCATGTGACTGGTCCCCACTGCATCATCTTCAACTAGATGAAGCAGTCACCTACTTTAATATTAGATTCCTACAGATTCTAGATTACCATGCCCCCTCTCGCTCCAACCGAGTAAGAACCAAAATTGCCCCATGGCCCACAAAACAAACCAGACAAAAGATCCTCCTATGAAATGAAGTCTGGGCCAAATGGAGAGCCTCTAAAAGCCCAACAGATCACCTTCACTTTAAACAACTACATAATGCAACCAAAAAAGACGTTCTACTAGACAAAAAAAACTTTTACCTGCACCTTCAACAAACCCATCAGCAAAAACCACAAAAGTTCTGGTCAAGCATTAACAAACTACTTCAGCCAGGGCACTCTAAAATTCATGCCCCAACAGGTATCACCCATACTAACTCTAAACAAGTTGCTGATGCCTTCAACAACTGGCTAACACATTACCTCCTATTAGCACTAGCCAATGTAATACCACAAAGAGCCCAGTACCTACATCCCTCATTTGCACCCTCCTAAAAAAACTTAAACCAGGCAGAATACCTGCATATTGCTGTAACAGCCATTGCCTATCCCATTTGCATCCTTATTAATAGGACAATTACAGAAAGTACAATCCCATCCATATGGAAAGTCTCCCATATCATCCCTCTACATAAAGGTGGTGCATCTATTGAACTTTCCAACTTTCGACCATTTGCCTTACTCTCTCCAATAGCTCAAATAATGGAAAAATGTATACACAGACAATTACTAGACACCCTCCTCCAAAATAATCTACTTGCTAACTGCCAGAATGGTTGCAGGCCTCACCATAGCACTACTACTGTTCTGCTATCCTTTTCTGACTGTATAAACAAACACCCCTCTCTGTCAACATTAGAGTACTTCAAGGCTCTCTTCTCTTTTCAATTTTTATTAATGATCTAAATGCCAAAATTCCTCAAGCCACCTGCATACAATATGCAGATGATTCTACTTTAATATGCACAGCCAAGTCCCTAACCTCTCTCCAGACCCTCACACAAACAGTATTTAATATTGCTGAAAATTGATTCATGCAACATTGCCTCCTCCTGAACCCCAAAAACACAAAATTACTGCTTTTTGCTCCTACCCAAAAGTCACTACAAATTCACTTCACAGTAACCTCCAACAATGGAATTAGCATATGCCCAGATACCACAACATGTCTCCTGGGTATTACTACTGACCACAACCTTAACTTTGACAATCACCTTAATACTACCATAAAATCTGTCAACAGAAATCTAGGCTCTCTTTATAGACTCAAACTCTTCCTTATGCCATTAGCTAGAACCACTATTGCCCATACCCACCTTACCTCTACCCTACTGTATGCTTCAGCCATATATACCAATCTATCCAAAAACAACCTTAACAAACTTGCAACCAGCTACAATAACATAGCTAGATTTGCCACTGGTGCCCCTTTTAGAACCCACCACTGTCACAACTTTAAACAATTGGGATGGTTAGAACTGCAGAACCAACTTCAGTGTCAACAACTTACTATGACCCAAAAAATCCTTTACCACCCTAAGAATATCCCAATACTCACTAGCCTTATTACCCCATACAAAACTCTAGCAACACTATGCTCAGCTAATAAACTTCTAGTCTCAGCTACTAAACCTAACAACAAAGCTGGGGACTCACTTTTTTCTAATACAGTGGGAAAAATCTGGAACCAGCTTCCAAGTGAACTTTTTACTCTTTCTTCTACACTGCTTTTCAAAAAAACACATTAAAGAGTACCTTAAAACACATTGCCTTTGTCCCTGCTCTAACCCTGACTAATATTTCTCTCCGCAGTTGTGCTTTCCCCATACTTTGCTAATCTATTGTACTAGGATGCTGACCTGAATTAACCAGTTATTTAACATTTCACTAGTATCTAACAAGAGTCTCTTCTTCCTACTTTATAAGAATCTTTATATTAGCTTTCCTAAAAAAAAAAAAAAAAAAAAAAACGGACTCTGTATATGTTTTTCCATATTTAGAATCTCAACAATGTTCTATTATTATTTTACTATTGTATATATTGTATGTTATGTTGTTGCCTATGCTTGGAGCTTTTCTCCCTGGGCCTCTACTGAAAATGGACATATATCCAGTTAGGCTAGCCTGGTCAACAAATATAAAATAAATAAATAAAATGTTGTGTTACCACCATGCATTTCACTGGCAAGGCTTGAACCCAGGACCATATGCACTACAGTCAGAGCAACATACCACTATGCCAAATCAGCAGCTTACTGAAAAATAGGAAGACTGAAACTTAATGGCTATTGTTTAGTGAATTCAATTCTCACTTCTCACCATAGCTCCCAACCTCTTCGCACAAAAAACCTGGACAAAGCCAATAATGGGGGAATACAAATTCAGTGCTTACTCACCATAGCTCTCAACCTCTTAGCACAAAAAAATGGACAAACAAAGCCAATAATGGGGCAATACAAATTCTGTTCTCACTTCTCACCATAGCTCTCAACTCTTGACATAAAAAATCTGGACAAAGCCCACACGTGGTGGTGGCTAGGGACTTTAGGCTCTTTTTTCCCTGTACTGAAGGTGCAGGGTTTGAGCCTGAATACATTACATACACACACAGCATTTCAATATTTAGGGTTCGATTATTACGTGTTTGAACATTTGACTGCTCGATCACGTAATATAGTCCCATAAATCATTTGTCACCAGAACTGAAGGATTACTTATCACAAAACAGTACATATTAAACAGATTCACTGGTGTTCCCATGTTGTCACTTGCAGCATACTCTAGTCTTCCTTAGGTTCATTTAATATCCTTTCTTGTCCTCCATCCCCTACCTACCCCATCATTTTTCACTGCCTGTCCCATACCCTTACAAATGCCTCCATGGATTCCCTCTCCACCACCCATTATTGAGATTTATTCCACTGGCCCATGGCTTCTATGTGAAGAACTACTTTTGGACAACCAGCAGCAGTCAGTTCCTACAACCTGCAATCTGTGCTCCATCCTATCTGATAGTCCCTCATTTTAACTCAGAGTCTTTCATTGGATTTATTAAAAATAGCTCCAGGTCCTCCATTCTCTGGTCATACACTTTCTTCTTCAGCCTGCACACCTCCGACAGCTAATTCAGATCAACAGTTTCCAAGCTTAAAGTTCAAAGATCACACATGTATGCCAGCTTGTTATTTTCAGAGAGTCATTAATAGCTTTGAAAGCAGTAGCTAGACTATCTCAAGCACCTACACTGATTAAACTATGTAGAAAATACCTAGAACTCATCTTCATCCTTTTATAAAAATATAACCATCTCCACCAAAATTCACTTTCTTGGAGCCACCCCCCCAAAAAAATAAGTAAATAAACACTGCTAAGATACACATCCAAAACATTTCCAATATACTTATTTCCTGATGCAGGGGCAGAAAACAGCTCTTACCTAAAACAAAGATACACCATGAAAAAGTTGACAATGTTTTGTATTTAGCAATTATATATAGTCTAAATACTACAAAATAGAACAACTCTTTATCCTACATGATTTTGCTGGAATAACAAAGTTAAGAAATGACCTGTCCTGCTGCTTGGAGTGGGTTTTGGGGGTGGAGAACTGGAATTCCTCTGACAGTGCTTATAAAATAAAAGTGCTAATTAGTAACCCATTAAAAGTCACCAATTGTGTATTGCTTTTGGGATGCAAGAAAATCTTTTTGTTTGAAACTAACTCAACTAAACATTAACCAAGATTAAAGCAGGACTGTAAACAGACATTTAACCAACTCATTTACACATCAGCATTTCAACATCTCCTTTTAATTCATTTTGCTAACCCATTCATACATCAGCATATCGGCATTCCCTTTCAAATCTGTCCTCTCAGACACACACACACACACACACACACACACACACACACACACACACACACACACACACACACACACACACACACACACACGCACACACACACACCGTTCGTTTCCTTACTTGCTGAGTCTTGATTCTTAAAAGAGTACCATTCCAAATATAAATAATCTGTTACAAGAGTGCCATCCATTACAACAGTGCTGCCGCCAATAGCCCATTCCCGCTCGCATTTGCAGCCGGAAATGATGACGTGAGCTCCTTGAGCTCAATTCTGACTGGCTGGTAGGCCTGACAGAGCTGATGTCATCGAGCATGTGATGATGTGAGCTCCAACAGCGCGAAAATGGAAAAATTAAAAAAATAAATAAAAGAAAAAAATCGGAAATGAAGGGGTGACACTCAGGAATCATGGCACCCCTTCATTTGGACCCCAAAACTCGGTAAAAAACAAGTAATTCAGTATGGTTGGGAGGTATGAGTGAATCTGTTAATATGTACTGTTTTGTGATAAGTAACCCTTCAGTTCTGGTGACAAATAATTTATGGGTCTATATTACATGATCAAACAGTCAAATGTTCAAACACGTAATAACTGAACCCTAAATATTGAAATGCTGCATGTGTGTGAGTGTGTGTGTGTGTGTGTGTGTGTGTGTGTGTGTGTGTGTGTGTGTGTGTGTGTGTGTGTGAAATGCCCCCATTTAATAAACCTGGTGGCTAGAGGTATTCTGGCTCAAACCCTGTACCTTCAGTAAAAGGTAAAAAGAGCCTAACGTCCCTAGCTACAACCACTTGTGAGCTTTGTCCAGATTTTTTATGCTAAGAGTTGAGAGCTATCATGAGAAGTGAGAACATAATTTGTATTCCCCCATTATTGGCTTTGTCCAGGATTTTTGTGCCAAGAAGTTGAGAGCTATGGTGAGAAGTGAGAATTGAATTCACTAAATGATAGCCATTAAGTTTCAGTCTTCCTATTTTTCAGGAAACTGCTGATTTGTGGTATGTTGCTCTGACTGTAGTGTATGGGGTCCTGGGTTCAAGCCTTGCCAGTGAAATGCATGGTGGTAACAAAACATTTTATTCTAGCAACTTTCCAAAACTATACAACCAATGTTTAAAATGTATCCCTGGTTTTTGACCTTTGTCCCCCCCAAAAAAAATTTAAATTGAATATAAGTGCTAGAAGCTCTGCAAGATGCCTATGGCTTACACTACTGTCATTCTATTTATAGTGTGGGTGTGGAAGTAGGCGTTTATAATGGAAATGTTCTGAATTGGCAGTTTTGTCATTATTGGTTCATGCATTTTGTTTCACTGCCTACTGGAAAAATGTTCAAACAATAAATTTAAAATGCACTCTGACTTAAGTCTAACAAGTGTGCTGTATTATACAAGAAATATAATTTAATAAAGTCAAGAAGGTGTATCAAAGAAATCATGTATGTTTCTTGTTTTGTGTGCAAGGGGCCAATGATTTGAAAACAGCCCAAAGGTAATCTTTATCCACCACTGGTCAGATGCATTTTCTTTGGATGTGGCGTGGGTTTCAATGTTGTTTCAATGAATGTGAGTTTCAAGTGCAGAGAGATTTTAATGCCAAGTCTGTTTTCATTGTGAGATGTTATTGGTTTGTTTAGCAGATATTTATTAGTATTTGTGCATTGTTATGCTATAAAATATAAAAATAAAACCCAAATAATCATTGTAGAAGTAAAACAGAATGCACACATTAGTGTTTATGGTAAATGGGGCAAAATAGCCAGGTAATTGGACATTGGAATGGCTGCAGGGGTACTCTGGTGCCATATTTTGGTTGTCTGTTCTTTAGTTTGGATTTGAAAATTGGTATCCCACAATTCCATTAGAGTGGGGGTGGGGTTGCATTATTATGTATGCAAATTAGATGTTAGTCAGTGTACAGATTTGTACCTATTTTTCATGGGCCTTGTCCAGATTTTTGATGTTTCCAGGTTGAGAGGTATGAATACACAGCTCAGAGAGAACATCACCCAGTAAATACATAAATCCATAGCTCAGTGATATTACCACCCAGTAAATACATAAATACATTAATACACAGTTCAGTGACAGCGACACCCACTAAATCCATAGATCCATAGGTCAGTGACAACACCAACCAGTAAACACGTAAATACACAGCTCAGTGAGAACACCACCCAATAAATACATAAATACACAGCTCAGTGACACCACTAAGTAAATATGTAAATACACAGATAAATGATAACAGCACCCAGTAAATACATAAATACACAGCTCAGTGACAACACCCACTAAATCCATAAATTCATAGCTCAGTGACAACACCAAGTAAATATGTAAATAAACAGTTCAGTGACAGCACCACCCAGTAAATACATAAATACACAGCTCAGTGACATCACCACCCAGTAAATACACAAATACACAACTCAGTGAGAACACCACCCAGTAAATAAATAAATATACAGTTCAGTAACAGCAACACCCAGTAAATAGATAAATACAGAGTTCAGTGACAGCAACACCCAATAAATACACAGCTCAGTGACAACACCACCCAGTAAGTACATAAATACACAGTTCAGTGACAACACCACCCAGTAAATATGTAAATACACAGCTTAGTGAGAACACCACCCAGTAAATACATAAACAAACAGTTCAGTGACAACACCACCCAGTAAATACATAAATACACGGTTCAGTGACAGCAACACCCAGTAAATATAAAAATACACAGCTCAGTGACAACACCACCCAGTAAATACATAAATACACAGTTCAGTGACAACACCACCCAGTAAATGCGTAAATACACAGTTCAGTGTCAACACCCAGTAAATACATAAATACACAGTTCAGTTGGGAGGGTGGCCTAATGGTTAAGGTGTTTGCCTTACAAACACAAGGTGCAGGGTTTGAGTCTCACAAGTGATAATTGGCTAAGATTAAAATGGCTCGCAAGGGCAGTTAGCTTAGTACTAATCTATGAATCTATGAACCTATGAATCTATGAATCAATGAATCAGTGACACCACTCACTAAATACGTAAATACACAGTTCAGTGAAACCACCCACTAAATACATAAATACACAGCTCAGTGAGAACGCCACCCAGTAAATACATAAATACACAGCTCAGTGACAACAACATCCAGTAAATACGTGAATACATAGCTCAGTGACAACACTACCCAGTAAATACATAAATACACAGTTCAGTGACAGCACCACCCAGTAAATACGCAAATACACAGTTCAGTGACAGCAACACCCAATGTTGGGACTTTCGGCTTTCCCAGTTAGGGGTCGCCACAGCGGAACTCCGGTCCGCTAATGATTGGCAGTTGATTTTTACGTACCAAGTTGCCGTCCCTGATGCACAACCTTCAGCGAAGGTACACCCATTCACGCATGTCTCCACGCAGAAGACGCTCTAACTGAGAGTCTAACTGGACAGCATCTTACTGTGAGGCGACAACACTACCACAGCACCACCACCGCAACACCCAATAAATACATAAATACAGAGTTCAGTGACAGCAACACCCAGTAAATACATAAATACACAGTTCAGTGATAACACCACCCAGTAAATACATAAATACACAGCTCAGTGAGAACACCACCCAGTAAATACATAAATACACAGTTCAGTGACACCACCCAGTAAATACATAAATACACAGCTCAGTGAGAACACCACCAAATAAATACATAAATATGCAGTTCAGTAAGAGCAACACCCAGTAAATACATAAATACACAGTTCAGTGACACCACCCAGTAAATACATAAATACACAGCTCAGTGACAACACCACCCAGTAAATACATAAATACACAGTTCAGTGACAGCAACACCCAGTAAATATGTAAATACACAGCTTAGTGAGAACACCACCCAGTAAATACATAAACAAACAGTTCAGTGACAACACCACCCAGTAAATACATAAATACACAGTTCAGTGAGTGAGCACCCACCAGTAAATAAATAAACACACAGCTCGGTGACAACACCACCCAGTAAATACATAAAACAAACAGTTCAGTGACAACACCACCCAGTAAATACAAGTGAGAACACCACCCAGTAAATACATAAACAAACAGTTCAGTGACAACACCACCCAGTAAATACATAAATACACGGTTCAGTGACAGCAACACCCAGTAAATATAAAAATACACAGCTCAGTGACAACACCACCCAGTAAATACATAAATACACAGTTCAGTGAGAGCAACACCCAGTAAATACATAAATACACAGTTCAGTGACAACACCACCCAGTAAATACATAAATACACAGTTCAGTGAGAACACCACCCAGTAAGTACATAAATACACAGTTCAGTGACAGCAACACCCAGTAAATACATAAATACAGAGTTCAATGACAGCAACACCCAGTAAATACATAAATACAGAGCTCAGTGAGAACACCACCCAGTAAATACATAAATACACAGTTCAGTGACAACAACACCCAGTAAATACATAAATACACCATTCAGTGACAACACCGCCCAGTAAATACATATGTACACAGCTCAGTGACAACACCACCCAGTAAGTACATACGTACACAGCTCAGTGACAACACCACCCAGTAAGTACATACGTACACAGTCCAGTGAGAACACCACCCAGTAAATACATACGTTTACAGCTCAGTGATAACATTGACAGCATTTCTGTCTGGGAGGAGCTGCTACCAAGCAGCTTTATAGTTAGTTAACAATGGTTTGAAATACTGGTAATCAATAGTGCACTAGGACTGCTTTTACTTCCTCATCACCATCATCTTTACCACAGTGACTAGCAGGGCACGTGATGCATCTCAACTCATTGGTGTAGGGTTTGGTGTATGTACTTTAAAAGGGTGCCAGGCATTTTGGCCTACTCATATTGGTTTAAAAAAACTCTACTTCATAGGTAAGTGCTAGGCTAAATGCCCTTGTTGGCCATTTTAAGTCTAGCCAATTTCCCTATTATGAGAATCAAACCCTTTACCTTGTGTCTGTAAGGTAAACACTTTAATCATTTTGCCACATCCCCCACACTCATATCACTACCACTCTAGCAACATCTAGTCATTCAGAAAGCCGGTTTACAGGTGGACATCTATGGTCCCTAAGTGATTATCACTGAAAAATGTTTGTTGCTATTACAGCAACAAAGGCTGTTGAACTCTGAACTGCTTTCTGTAGTCCAGGGTTTGATTCTTTCAGCCTTCATTTGAATACCACATGACTCTGGTAAAATCATTTAATCAGGTAGTGCTATGGGGCAATTGAAAAATTGAACTACACTCCTCAGAGGTCTTCCTCTTCCTGACCAAATGCAGAGCAACTATACATATCAATTGCAAAGTATTTCTCACGATATCTAGATTTTTTTCCTCATATTTTTGTCTCTTCCTCATAATTTTTTTTTTCAAATCGAGGATTAAAGTTACCAAATAATGGAAGAAATCTGTGTTATGCTATTAACTTTCAACTTTAAAGTTTATAAGAGTAATATTTAAAATCTGTCCCTGATTTAGGGTTTTCTCCCAATTATTTATTTTTTTTTTGCTTTTTCCACAATGCTTCTGCTAACAGATTTTGAATTATGCTGATAACTTCATATGAAGAGAGATATACATGCTTCATATAAGTTGATTTGGGATGCATGGCTAGGCTTAGAAAGGCCGTTGTGGTTGTTAGTCTAGTAAAGACAATTTGATTTTGTACAAGATAGATGGATCTGATCCTATGCATTTGTGCCTGCTTCTGTAGATGGGACTGCGGCCTTGGCCTTTTCAGATACCTTCAGCAGTTTAAAGATGCACAGCATGTCCTATCACTGGCTTATCATCATTGATCTTCTGCAGGAGGTCAGAACTGTGACGGCGGGGGAAGAAAAGTAGTACAAGATACTTTAGGGAGGAAAAACAGTCTCAAAGCTCTTATGTGCAACTACATCCAGGTCAAACAGATCTGCTGGCCTACAGCACAGCTGGGTGCATTCTGCTTGTCCATGTGTGCTCAGTTTCTGAGCTAAGGCTTTCTGATACTAAACCTAATGATTTAATCTGCGGTATCTTTCTCATGGACTAAGAAGACAAGTGAAAAGTAAATGCCTTGCTCTAAATGTGCACACCATGTGATGACTATAAATGTGCACACCATGTGATGACTACAAACGTGCACACCATGTGATTACTATAAATGTGCACACCATGTGATGACTACAAATGTGCACAACATGTGATGACTACAAACGTGCACACCATGTGATTACTACAAAGGTGCACACCATATGATGACTATAAACGTGCACACCATGTGATGACTACAAACGTGCACACCATATAATGACTATAAATGTGCACACCATGTGATTACTATAAATGTGCACACCATGTGATGACTATAAACGTGCACACCATGTGATGACTATAAACGTGCACACCATGTGATTACTATAAATGTGCACACCATGTGATGACTATACACATGCACACCACGGGATAACTATAAACGTGCACACCATATGATGACTATAAATCTGCACACCATGTGATGACTATAAACATGCCCACCATGTGATGACTATAAACATGCACACCATGTGATTACTATAAACATGCACACCATATGATGACTACAAACATGCACACCATGTGATGACTACAAACGTGCACACCATGTGATGACTATAAATGTGCACACCATGTGATGAATACAAATATGCAAACCATGTGATGACTACAAAGGTGCACACCATGTGATGACTATAAACGTGCACACCATGTGATGACTATAAACATGTACACCATGTGATGACTACAAACGTGCACACCATGTGATGAGTATAAACATGCATACCATATGACTATAAATGTGCACACCATCTGATGACTACAAATGTGAACACCATGTGATGACTATAAACATGCACACCATGTGATTACTATAAATGTGCACACCATGTGATGACTACAAATGTGAACACTACATGTGATGACTATAAACATGCAAACCATGTGATTACTATAAATGTGCACACCATATGATAACTACAAACATGAACACCATGTGATGACTACAAATGTGAACACCATGTGTTGACTATAAACGTGCAGTCCATATGATGACAATAAATGTGCACACCATCTGATGACTATAAACATGCACACCATGTAATTACTATAAATGTGCACATCATGTGATGACTATAAATGTGCACACTATATGATGACTATAAATGTGCACACCATGTGATGACTATAAATGTGCGCACTATGTGATGACTATAAACGTGAATACCATGTGATGACTATAAATGTGCACACTATGTGATGACTATAAATGTGCACACCATGTGATGACTATAAATGTGCACATCATGTGATCACTGTAAACATGCACACCATGTGATTACTATAAATGTGCATACTATGTGATGACTATAAACATGAATACCATGTGATGACTATAAAAGTGCACCACTTGATGACTATAAATGTGCGCATCATATGATGACTACAAATGTGCACACGATGTGATGACTATAAACGTGCACACCATATGATGACTACAAATGTGCACACCATGTGATGACTATAAATGTGCACACCATATGATGACTACAAACGTGCACACCGTGTGATGACTATAAACGTGCACACCATACGATGATCAGCAGCTTGGAATGTTTCAGCAGTAAGGCATACAGTATAACTGGGCAGTTACACCTGCTGTTCCATGGCTGCATATTATAAGCCCTACCGTTGAAACGTAAGGTTCAATCAGTGTCTTGACTTGTATTCCTCATGGCAAAGAAGGCATCCAGGCTACTTGTCTTTTCAAATACAGATACATATAAGTCTACCTGGCTGAAAACTCCATATCACATGAACTGTGGGAAGTTCAAGGCGTCTGAGTCATGTGGCCATTACAGTTCATGGCCTCTGAACTGTGTGGCCATTATGTCTCCCCATTTCCTTCTCTAGACTGTTCCTTCCATCTCAAGGAGGACTAAGCCAATCAATCCGGGGAGAATGTATGAATACTCATATAATTAACCAGGTTCTGTTTGAGCTAGTGTATCACACTGTGTTATCTGCAGGGGAAATCCACTCAAAAGAGGAACAATATGCCGAGTCATAAATCGGTGTTGCCATCTTGTTTTCACATTCCTTTTTCTGTTATGAGTGGGCCTGTTTGATTTGTGAAGGCACAATTGATCCTGCACTACTGGGTCTCTGATTGCTTTGAAGGCAATACATAGGTCATCTCTGAGGAGCCTATAAAAGACACAGAAACGAGGGACAGCACCTTTAGTCTTTTCTGGTATCTTAGGGATTTTAAGCCTGGGTTCATCTTTGTTAGGAACCTCTAGTTTTTTTCTCATTGTTTGATATGTCTGATATGGTTCATCCCAAAGGGGGTATGTATCCGCTAACTGATCCTATCGGTGCTGAATACAAGCGGATAATAATGTCTTTAGATCTGGGTGATATTCTCTTGACAATCACGGTAATCAAATGAGAAGGAATTATAGCTCTCTCAGTAAAATATCCGCCTTTGGTGCCAATGGCTGGGGGTTCTGTTCCCACACCAAGTAGTTGGATTACTTTATTTATTTATTTTACATTTGTTCGCCGGTAGTCCAACTGGGTCAGAGCCCATTTTCAGTGGAGACCCAGGGAGAAAAGCTCCACAAAAAGACAATAGACACCTGATCATCTAATTAAAGTAACATAGTACATAGTTCTTTAAACAATCATTTCCCATCGGAAAACATTAGTCTTAGTTTAACATAGTACATAGTAACACAGTACATAGTTCTTTAAACAATAGTTTTAATTACTTTTCCAGTAATGACACTGCAATGCCATTAAACCAAGCCCCCCTCTGCCTGACTTTATAATAAAAATTATCAACCCAGATTCCCAGATCACAAACTACATTTTCATTTCAGTGCTACATTCTGAAGTGGATATTTTGTCTGCCAAATGGAACAATGCTGCATTTTTTAACATTTAATACAAGCCCATTTTCAATACATCATCAATGTATAAGTGTAGATTCCTGCTCGGGGACTTCTGTATCACAGGGAGATTTAGGAATGACAACCAGTCTGCAGTAGAGCCATAGGTGTTAGTTTCTAGTCTGTAGTTTGGAGCAGTACATGCCAGACAAAACTGACCCTAACACTGGAACACCTTCGGTCATGTTAGTGTTCTCTAACACTGACCCTGCCACCTGCAACATGTCGGTTATGCTTTTAGTGAATTTACTATCCTTCTTAATGCATAGGATTGTAATTGAAGCACATTTAGTTTGCTTCTTGTGTCAGCATGTGGGAGGACATTGAATGCTTTTGCCAAATCAAGGCAGGCTGTGTGGACATTGTGACCACTGTCAACAGCTTGTGCTACCTTTTCGAAAAAATTTACCAGGTTCATCAGACAGGATCTATCTTGTACAAAACCAAATTGCTGTGGATCTAGTCTGATGAGATTTTTAATATATGTTAAACAAGTGTGTTATAATTTGTTCCATGGCCTTACAAATGATGTATGTTGGGCTTATGGGCCTATAGAACTTGGGGTCAGTAGTAGTACGGCCCCCTTTATGGAGTGGCATCATCAGAGATGTGTGACATGGCTGGGAGAATGATCAAATGTAGAGTGCAATGAATGAGTCTGCCTATGTCTTGCTAATCTGGTGAGAGCAGTGCATGCCCAATTATCCATAAAATGACACAGTTCGACAGTGATCACACAATCTCAGTGACAGCAGCATGTGGAGGTGAGAGACTCTAGTCTGTGCTCTGTTCCAGAAAAAAATATATTTATCACACACACACACACACACACACATACATGACTGCTGTTTCATGCTGCCCAGAACAAAATCTGTAAATATTTCCTTGTCATTAAAATTAGATACACATTGTTGTACGAATGCAAAAATAAACAAATAGCATTTTCTTTTGATCAAAATATATGCACTGAATTTCCACATACACTGAACAAACTCAAAGCTCTATTTTCCTAATAAATGTTTCATTTTACATGCTGTATAACCATAAGGAAACTGATGCCTGAATTTCCGAAGAAAGATAAATTAGTCTAAAATGTTTAATAGATCACAGTTGATCTGGATATGTTTTAAGTATACAAATTGTATGAACACTTCTTCCCACTTTCATTTCCAATAATATAGTTATTGCATTCTTACCATTTTGTATGTAACGTTAAATCTTCTTTGTATTTGTCTGTGTTTTAATGCTCTTCTAACATATAGTTGTAGTACAAGTACCTTCGAAAAAACTACCCCTTGCAACAGGCAACTTGCACTAGTAGGACTGAGTATGCAAAGTACATCTCTAGTTACATATTTATATCTAAAAGAACAAAGGTCATGAGAGAAATTCCTTTTCATTTATTTACTTACATCCACTGGTTTGAATGAGTCTGCATTTATATCCTTTAAGGACTGCTTCAGAATTTCAGATGGATAATGGATTTGAGCCATTTTTAATCTTATTTAAAAAATTCCTACTTCAGATTCTTCTCCATTGCAGCAACATAATTACTTCTTGATGCACACTCTTTCAAAATAGTTTCTGAATACATTTAAAGCTGTAATCCTCAGATTTGAGTTTGTTTTTGTGCAAAACTGGTTGTCTTGTAAAATGTGGAACTCAGCAGGTTGTTAAGACATCCTTCTAGACAAGCTTTTAGCACATTTTTGAATATATGCATATTTCATGGCCAACATCCAGACACTAGTAAAACAGGCAGAGCAGGGCCGAGTCAGGCATGTCATAACACAGCAGTCTGCCTCAGGCTATGTCTTTATTTAATTGCAGGATTTGAAAGGTACGCTGATGGTCTCTTGTTACATCATGTGTCTCCAGTTGTTTAAATCCTTTTAAAGCAGCCTTGTCTGTAATATGAGGTAGCAATTTCATACAGAAGAAAGGAGGTTAACATAATGAAAATGACCTATCATAACCAGGTAACCAAGACCAGATTCTCACAAAGTCTGTAAACTGACTCTTGTCACATTGCAAAACCAGTTCTGTCTGATAATCGACGAAAATCATATCCCAATAATCTTATTTTAAGTAAGTGGGAAATCAGGACTACAGAAAATACAAATTTATTTATACATTTGTTCAATGGGGGGACTAGAACATTGATCTCCATAGACTGTAGAAGTGTATGTTCACTTTCATAAGAATCTGACTAGCTTTATTTGTGATTAACTCTTGCTTGCCTCCACTATTGTAAATGATTCTGACAATCGATTCTCGTTGTACTGCATATTTACTGAACTTTGTAATCATCTATTTTTTGTACACTGGAGCTTTTCACCCCCGGCCTCCGCTGAAAAAGGGCTCTATCCCAGTTGGACTATCCCGGTCAACAAATGTCAAATAAATAAATAAATAAATAAAAATAAAATAAAATGATCAGTCTAAGTTATACAACCAACAGCAACAGTGCAAACAAACAGCACGCACATGTTTTTGGTTCACAGAAGCTTTAAAATATTTACAAAAGTTCATAAAAAGGCAATAAGTAAACCAACAGGGAGGTTTTAAGTAAACCAACAGGGAGGTTTTAAGTAAACCAGAAGGGAGATTTTTGGCCTTTGCAGTAAAACAGTTTATAGGATACAACTAGTGTCACTGTAATACAGTTTATTTGCCATTTACTTTTCAGTCAGTGTCAGTCTTGTCAACTACATCACTGCTGAAAGACAGACACATTTTCTGAGGACCACCATAAACTGTATTTATCTCTAGGCCGATTTATTTAATTTAATTACCTTTTTGTTAACTAGGTAAGTGCATAGGTCTTTACAGCCCCTCTACAACTGCAGTCCATGCTATAAAGACAAGGGTAAACAGGACCTATATGCATGTAACTTAATGTTATTAATTACCCAGCATGCCTTAGGAGGAGGAGGAGGAAGGAAAACGGCATACACAGAGAAAATGTATGGAGGCAAGGGGAGAACTTCCAAAATCCAGCACAAACAAAGACAAGAAATAAGGACTCAGAAAATATTTTAGTGAATGGACTTTAGATCATACAATCACAGAACTGGTGAAACTGCTGTTTTATTTTCTTGGGGCTGTATCCCCATACTGCCATGTGGCCTCCTATATCTCTGGCAGCTAGCATAATTAACTCTGGGGTTACTACGTTGATTGGAAGAAGGGTAATTCCTCTTTGTAACACACCCCACATGACCATATGTTCAGCTAAATGTTCTTTTTTTTGTGAACTAAATGTTATTGTTTTACTTATAAATATTTTAATGACTTATTTTACCAGGCAAGTTCACATAACATATGTTCCTCTTGTCAGGACAGAATATAAATATTCTGTGGTTAAGGGAAACAACTGCCAAAATCTCAAGTTTTTGTCCTCACAGAGTAGTTTTCCTTTCATTAATCCAATGACAAGATGCCTAAAATGCCAAAAAAAAATAATGATCAGTCTGTCCACTTTCTGCCTGCGCCTGTTTCTGCACTATCTCTGCATACAAGTTTGGATTTCCATGTATTACTGCATTATTTCCCTACATTGAATCTCCACTCGTTGCTTAGGGGAAGTCAGTGAGTAGGGAAGACTTTTATAGCCTTAAACAGTGCAAGTAATTTGATTGCAGATTTTACCCAAAATTATGATGTCTTGAAATTAGGTAAAGGGTGCCAAGTTAATCTTTTATGTATGATCTGTCGGTCACAGACGGCAAACTTCACACCATCATCAGAAGGTGTGACCTGAAATTACAAGTGCCAAACTTGAATTACAGCAACTTAATAAACCTCTTTTTCAAGCCGTGTATTCAAATGACCATTAGAATTCTGTTTAGAATATGGCTAGTGATGAAACACAAAGGAGCCAGTGAAAAACACAAACTGATACTTTTGCCACAGACCAAGCAGCAGTGCAAGGTAGTACAATATATTTGGCACAGAGGGTTAAGGCTGTGAGTGGCAATTTCTGCGGTACATGGTTTGCATCTCTTACCCCTTATTTTCTTATTGCATGACCATGAGCACGACACTTACCCAGACAATGCTTGGAGCAACTAAGAATTTGGGCTAGGCTTTTCAATGATCCCCTGGACTGCAACACTAGTAATTACCTTTAATCAAATCAATACAGTAACAACTCTGGCTGAATAAAACACTTTTCAGCCTGTCATTCTCCTAACAATCATTCCTATGTTATTCATAAATCTATATCTTAAGTATCTTAAGGGCTTGCCTGTCTTTAATGCCAGCTGGTAATTTCTTCCAGTGTGCCAATACATTCTGTGAGAAAAAAATGGTAGCTTCCTTATTTCTCCTAGATGTTCTTAAAATTCTAACCTAAAACACATTTTCTGTCCCTTTTAAAACTAAGTTCCCATAGAAATGTATCCTATATAGCCTTATGTAGCTTTATCAGATTTTCTTGCTTGTGCCTATATGCTGTGGTAAAGATTTTAAGTTTTACCAGGCATTCCTAAAAAGACAAAGTATTCAAGGTTGTTATCATTCTAGTTATTTAGGATTTTAGGGATGAAAACCAAATACAGTTTCTGCATTTTAGTTTCAACCTCAGTATGTTAATAAATATAGTTTTCATTAGATTTTTGCAAACTCCATATAACCAGAAGCACAGCTAGGGAGAAGTGAAGCAGACAGCTGTCTGGGGTGCAACATGTTGCAGGTATGATTGGCTGATGTTGCCTGGTGCACAATACATTAGTACAGAAATATTGCTTTTAGAGTCAGGACTAAAGCAAAGTGCTTGCTTCAGTACTTTATGTATGGCACACCTTGTAGCAAACTGCTTGCCACTTTTGTAGCAAGCAGTTTGCTACAGCTTATCAAAGCAAAAGACATTTTTTTGTCTTCGAGTTGACAAAAAAAAAATCAGGATCTGACCTGGTGAACCTAAGGAGAGAGGTGAGAATCATCAGGTTGGAAATTATTTATTTAATTATTTATTTATTTATTTTGCTCCTCCACTCAGAGCGGAGGAGTGCCAGGCCAAACATTAGCAGTGGGCACTACATGAGCCAGCTGCAGCTGTACATATACCAAGTCTCATACACTACACAAAATTGTGCTATTTGGTCATATCAGCAAAAAAATTATGTTAGTTGTCCCACTATATATAAATGAAAGAGAGATGGGACCACAGAAAATATTTTGACACCGATTAAATTTTATGGTGGTACAAGAGTGAATGGGGGGAAAAAACTTGCAATGTAAAACAAAATCATTGGCATGATGGCATCTATCATCAGGCTAGTTACAGAGTATAACAAATTAGAAAAAAAAATATTTAGGATATATTGACATTGGGGGTGCAGAGAATATCCATGTAAAATAAATATATTTTGTTAGTGTTTTGGTGTATTTGCCCTTCAAATAACATTCCCAAAGTCACTGAGTTTGTGCGCGTAGACTGGAGGATTCACTTTCATGTCTAAAGGATAAAATCTGTTAGAAGCTCAAAAACATAAAACTAGTGTGCTGTACTATTCGATAACAAGATAAGTGGTATGAGGTAGTGAGAAATTTAAGATAAGAGATAATAAACACAGAAACAGAATGCAGTGATGGAGAACATCCATTAATACACTTCTTAACCTATTAAGCCTTAGGTAAAGATGACTGTTAGGACCACCAACTCAAACCACCAACTCAAACAGGTGGGTCCTCAGTTTCACATCTCATTTGAAGGAAGAGAACTATAGCAAGCTGCTTGCAACAGATACAGTTGTAGCTAGCAGCTTGTCACAATTACAGAAAAGCTTTAGAGCTTATTTTTTCCTTCATCTCTTGGAAAGGGAAAACACTTTTTTTTAACTTTGAGTTGAGAAGTGCCAGTTTGGGATGAACAGGGCACCAGATGACCTAGCTATGGGTCTGCGTGGTATCCTAGACAAACATGGTGCCTTAATGAGGACAAATGTTGAAAGTGTGTTATATCAAGGGACTTAATAAATCCCTAAAGCATCAAATGAACTAAGGCACTTAGGATGGAAGGAAATAAAATTGAATTCTTTCTTTTGAACTCACTAATGGTATTCTGCACTCAGAAATGCATTTGACATGCAGGCAGAAGACTCCAGTGTAAAAGTACAGAGGCTTCTTGAGTAGACTGCTGCAAACACTCATACAAGCTGCAGTGCTGAGACAGGAGATGGCTTCAGTTTGTAGTTGTCATTTTTTCTCTGACCTTCAATGATACCTGTGGGCTGATAAATGCAGGATGTGCTTTGTAAATAAATAAATCAATAAATAAATAAAACCATCACATAAACAAAGTGAACATCAGTGCTAAACACTTTCCATGAATTTACTTATAATGCAGTGGTGTTTCATTCCAGGGATCATGGCATTGTCATGGTGGAGGGATTTGTATTCCCATGTTATGGTCAAAAAAAATTTGAGAATTTTGTGCTTCTGACACATACTCTTTGGCAAGTTGTCTGAAAGGAGTTGTATGCAGAACATTGATTAACAGTTAATCTCCATGATAATTAACTTAATGAATTAGAAAACCTCATCCAGAACAGGGATACTTAAACCCATTTTTGTACCCATGGTTATGATGATGTTTGTTGGTGACCAACTGTGACAGGCGGTCTTTGCTGTCAACTATGGGATAACTCTTGAAAGCTTGTGTAGCTGTGGGGGGGGGGTAATCAAATACAAGGACAAGTACGTTCCAAGGCAATGCCAATGGCAGGCAACAGTAAGAGATTATGGTGGACTAGAGCAAGGTCATGAGAACTGCTCCATGAGATGTGAACTGTTACAGACTGCTAGGGAAGAAGACAGATGTTGTCTGCACTAACATTGTGTATACACAGCAATGGATCTGGAGCCATACTTTTTAAGAGATAATATTTATTCTGAAGTCCCTACTAACATCGTTAGCAACTGAAGGCAAAAGGAGTCACTACTGGGACATTTACTCTATGAAATAGTCTTAGCTCTAGCTGCGCTTCACTTGTGGCTGCCTCCCAAGTGAAGAATTTCTCAAAATTACACTGCAGACAACTGAAGACAAAATGACTTACTAGTGGGACTTTTGTTCTCTGAAATATTCTTATGTAGGTGTAGTCCCTGTTAACTAATTTCTGTATCTAGTTGTTAGTGCTTTTACTTAATTTTATTATATTGGCTTAGAGTGCACACTGGCAAGGTCTCCCCTTTTTCCAGTCCCTCCCATTGCAACTAACTGCCACTAGCTGGAAGCAGAACACCACCAAACAACTGAATCTTAGTCCAGTTAAGCAGCTCATCTTGTACGCAGGACAGTGCTCTACAGTTATTTAAAATCTCCAATATTTCTGTCTACTGTAAAGTCACCAAAGTCCCTTCACAGTGGTTATTTTCCATTCACTGTGAATAAATAGTGGAATCACAGTAACTGGCATAATCCCTGCCATTAAAGTACAATGCTGCTTACCTTCATTACTTAGTCAGACTACTGATACTTTTTTTTTTCAGCTCATCTCCTAGGTAGGGCTCTGCCCGCTCCAATCCACTGCCCTACCCCCATTCCCACCTACACCTAGCTCATTTCCTTTATACCTAACTTTACCACACCCAAACCCAACCCCCATCCCTCAGCCAATCAGACAAACCACCCCCCCTCCCCTTTTTGCCCTCATATTACACAATCTACATGTAGTACCTCCTCACTCACAAAGTTAATACAATCAATCCTACGTATATACTATCAGGACTCCTAAACATTCCACAGGGTTATCTCTATACAGTCCTACTACATCTAACAAACAAAACATGTACTCCCATCAAATAATTCTAACACTAGCACTCACCATCACAGCCCATCTAACCTCACCCTACTTGAACAACATTACAATCCCCA
Organism: Protopterus annectens; assembly: GCF_019279795.1. Lineage (NCBI taxonomy): Eukaryota > Metazoa > Chordata > Ceratodontiformes > Protopteridae > Protopterus > Protopterus annectens. The sequence continues at coordinate 1,774,128,991 of NC_056729.1, forward strand.
ACATATGTAACCCCACCTCAACCTCACTTCCAACATTCATTAACTACCCCTTAGTCATCTCACCCTCACTCTTTAACAACAACACCAATGACCTACACCCCTAGAAACTCCTCCATTATCAAAGCAAATCTAGGGTATCCCTACAATGTGACTTAGCCTTCTCCAAATACCTATAAACCATTATATACATTGCCTCTCACCTGCTTTGCAGTGGCAATATCAACCCCAATCCAGGTCCAGTAACAAGAATCAGCCTAGAACCAATACTAGCCTACTTAAGAGAAAATAGGATATTCTAATAATAAATCATAACATTAGAAGCATCCTTAACAAAACCACTAAGGTTCATGCAACCATAGCATTATACTTATCTGTAATCATTTTCCTCACAGAAACATGGCTTAAAACCACACATTAAAAACAAAGAAGTACTTCCCCCTGCTTATAGCATGCAATGAAAAGACTGCACGGCTAAAAGAAGGAGGAGTCGCTCTCCTATATCAAAACAACATCAATGTTGAAATATTTAACATAGGAATCCCTGCATTTAATAATGCAGAGATCCTACTTGCTAAGGTAAGACTAAATACTCATACAAACACTGAACTCTCCTTGTTAACAAGGAGAAATTAATAGTAGGCACTAAACAGCCTATAATTGCAAAGTACCTTGCTAAGGAAACAGCTCCTATACTTTACAAAGAAAAAAAACAGCCCCAAACCAGGCATGTCCAAGGGTCAGCTTCCGGTGATTTCTCCTGTCCACCTGGTGAATCTGGACATACTGGGGCAATGCAGCAATTGCCTCATGTACACAGACAACCCTCTCCTCCTACCACCCAACACTACAACCTGTGAGAGATGCACTTACATAGCCAAAATGGAAGCAAAGCTCTCTCCACCCAAGATTGTGCTAAACAGTTAAGAGGAGAAGGTTAACACCCACACTACACCTCAAGCAACACATAGCCCTTCTAAACCCGCACCACCAACACCCACATATAGCAACACTAAATCCACATATGCAAAGGCCCTTAACTGTAACCTGCCCAAGCAACAAAGACCTCTGAAGCTAAAACGCAAACAAACACCAATCACAACCAATGTGTCACATAGTTCACAACACCAGTGTGCCACCCAGCAACAGCCCCTAAGGCAAGACAATGTACCTAACACTTTAGTCATAGGTGACTCTATAGTCCGGCACACTGATGTCCCTCTCACCAGGTTGAATAAGGAGAAAATTACAGTCAGCTGCCTGTCGGGTGCCAGGATCCGCCACATAATGCATGCACTCAAGTCACTCCACAACAAGTACAAATATGACTCTGTCATTGTCCATGTTGGAGTGAATGACTTGAGACGTACCTCCTTGGACTACATGAAAAGAGACATGGAAGAGCTCTTGGATCATGTGGCCCAGACAGGTATGACCCTAGCCCTGAGTAGTATCCTGCCTTCGCCCAGAATGATACCACAATATAAGGATAAAATGATTGACTTCAACAATTGGCTAAGCTTATGGTGTCATTCAAAGGGGATCCAGTATCTGTCTGCCTGGGATGACATGATTGACAGACCACGATGATTTGCCAGAGATGGTCTGCACCTGTCACCCCTGGGATTCAGGTTACTGGCTAAGGCTCTTGCCACCCCTATAGTGCCTTTTTTAGGAAAACTTCCAAGGACAAGACCACCACCGTAACAGGTACAAGCATGCAAAATCTGAAGGTAATGCTACTCAATGCTAGAAGTCTAAACCTCAAAATGCACTCTCTCGAGGCACTCCTAAAAATGGAGAACATCGATATCTGTGCAGTAACTGAGACCTGGTTCAAGGCTCCAGACAGCACCCCTGCAATACCAGGCTACAACTCTTACCACACTTTTCGGCCACCAAACCAGGACCGAAACACTAAAGGTTGAGGAGTGTCAATATTCACCAAGGATATTCACACCACCAGGCTAGTTGGCCAACACAATGTGTCTGAAATTCTCCAAGTGCAACTAACATTAGGTAAGACTGCAATCCAAATTGTAGCTTGCTACAGATCCCCACCATACCCCAAGATTCTCACTACACCTTTCTAAACATACTGGAAAATATTAAGATAGAACCAAACACCCTAATACTGGGTGATTTTAACTACCCTGCCATTAACTGGGAAAACTACTCATGTCCCAACACCTTTGTGCAACGGTTCTTGGAATTCATAAATTCCAACGCCCTGGATCAACTAATCTATAGTCCCACCAGGGCTCCAATATCCTAGACCTGGTCATTACCAACATGGGAAATCAATGCTCCATACCTATGGTCACTCCCTCGTTAGTCAGGTCTGACCATAAGCTAATCACCCTTAACATCCACATCCCACCTCCACCCCCCAGTAAAGAAACCACCATAAAAAACTTCTCCAAAGCCAACTTCATGCTACTCAAGTCAGAAGTGACAAACTGACACCCATGCAGACGGAAACTGAAAGTTCAACTGCTGAATCCTACATTAAAGCACTGTATGAGCACATCCACTCATGCATGAATCGTGCCATCCCAAATAGAACCACAATGCTCTCATCCAAAAAAAGGAAGCCAATCTGGTGGTCCCCTGCCATAAACAAACTTTACAACAAAAGGAAGAAACTTTTGCAGAAAAGAGGAAAATCCCAGGATGCAAAAAACTCCCTTACTAGCCTCAGTAAGAAACTGAGATGCCTCATAAAATCCTCCAAAGCTAGTTATGAAAATAAAATTACCAAAGATTCCAAAGACAACCACAAAGCATTCTATAACTATGTCAAGAATCTAAATGGCAATGCTCAGATCTGCTCTGAGCTAAAATAGAATGTCATTAAATATACTTATCTGAAGGATATTGCCAATATCCTGGCAGATCGATTCAGTGCCAACTTCACTCCCCTCTCACCCCCTAAATGGCCCATCTCAATACCGGAAGATTGCCAAATTCCAGTAATAATGGCCACCCAGGTACAAAACGCATTCTCTAATGCCAAGAATACAGCATCCATGGGACCAGATGACATCCCGGACTGTGTAATACATGAACTACAATATGAACTGGCACCTCACCTAAGTGTCATGTTTAATCATAGCCTCACCTCAGGTTTCGTGCCCACTGAGTGGCGCAGAGCTACAGTTATCCCACTCCACACCTTGGATCCCGGAAACTACTGTCCCATCAGTCTGACAAGCCTTATCTGCAAGGCCATGGAGCGTATTATCATGGAACTTATAAACAAAGACATTGGCAACCTTCAAACACTGGACTCCACCCAGTTTGGGTTTGTGAAGGGCCGATCTTGTCTCCTGAACCTGATTGACTTCTTTGAATCAGTCTCCAGACCCATGGACAAGGGTAAGGTGGTCCACACAGCCTATCTAGACCTTGCCAAGGCCTTTGACACCATCCCCCACTCTGGAATCATAGATAAACTTACTAAGTTGGGCATTAATCCCTATGTCACCCAATGGGTTGCTAAATGGCTTACTGATAGAACCCACACTGTAAAAGTAGCCGACTCCAAATCCAGCTCCAGACAAGTGACAAGTGGAGTACCTCAGGGTTCAGTCCTGGGGCTGCTCTTGTTTGGCATCTACTTCTCTGAAGTACAGGTCAACACTAAGGGACTCTGGCTAACAAAGTTTGCAGATGACTGCAAACTGGGAGCCATTACTGAATCCCCAAATGATGTGGATACTCTACAAAAGGGCCTTACAGAAACAGATGCTTGGTGCCAGAGCCATGGGCTCAAGCTCAATGCCAAGAAATGTATTGTTATCCCCTTTGGGAAAAAAACATTTATCCATGAATTACCATATAGGTGGCAGTACACTAAACACAGAAAGTATGATAAGAGACTTAGGGACACAGGTGGACAGTGGTCTCACCTTCGATAACCACATCACCACAACAGTCAGGAAATCCTTCTATGTGGCACACCTCATCACGAAGGGCTTTTCATCCAGAAAAAAGGAGGTCATTGTCCCACTGTACTCATCCCTCATTAGACCCATTATAGAATACAATGCCCCATTTGGTATGTACCTCTCAAGACATCTGCAACAACTGGAAAGGACTCAGAAATACCTCCCGAAAAGAATCACAGGCCTAAAGCAGATGCCCTATGCTGACCGCCTTAAAAAAACTCCAGCTATACTCTGTCGCATATCGTCTACTCAGAGGCAATCTTTGCCTAACATACAAGGCCATGTCAAACCCAGAGATGTTGGACATGCTACACTTAAAGAAATCCCAATCCCTCAGAGCTACACACTCCAGGAATCTAAACCTTGTCATCACAATAAACAAAACATGCTGGAGGGATAGGTTCCTGACCCAGAGACTCCCCAGACTCTGGAATAGATTGCCCATACATGTCAAGCAGAGTGCCTCTTTGGACCTCTTCAAGAGGAACCTTGACGAATGGATGGGAGAAAGGAAATTCATCCCAGGGATCACGTCAGTCGCCCTGCTAGATAGGGGTCCAGGAAAGTAAATAATGTGGGAAGAAATAGCCAGGGAATTGTGATGGCTAGGCTTGTATAGGCCCTAGGGCTGATAGCCTAGTACCAACCTATGAACCTATGAACCTATGAAATACACAAAAACAGCTAAATATCTTAGGATCTTATATCCCTCCAGGAGATAACATCAGAACCCTAGAATCTCTTCTCCAATGGACATCAGAAACCCTCCCCCATGAAACCATTATACTAGGTGACTTTGATATTGATTGGACCTCACTTAAATTACCCCACCCCTCAAATCATATTAACCTTTACGGATTCTCACAACTTATACAACCCCCTACTAGGGTAGACAAAACCTCAAAAAAGAATCAATACTAGACTGGATTCTCACCAATTGCCCATCTTTCATCCATAATTTCGGTACACTACCTGACACTCTAAGCAACCATCTCCCAACCTTCTTCATCAGAGACCAAACTAAACTCAATAGAACTAGCTGTATTAAACAGATCAGATGCACTAAAAACTTACTTCAAGGCTGACAACCTTAATACAGCCCTTAAACACTCTAACTGGTTCTCTCTTTTAACACTTCCTTTAGATGAAGCAGTTGAGTATTTCAGCACTATCTTCTTAGGCCTTCTCAACCAACTTGCTTCATGAAGACAGATCCACACTAAAACCATCTATGCTCCATGGCTTACCAAGAGCACTAGGCAACCTATGAAACAAAAGGGCAAAGCATGGGATGTCTGGTGCAAAAACAAAACTACTCCTAATAGGCAAACATTCTTACAACTTTGAAACTGTAAATAAACAAATCAGACTAGACAAACAACAATACTATAGTGAAATTCAAACTGAGCATAATACCAACCCACAAAAGATCTGGGCCACTATAAACAGTATTCTCCAACCAGGTAAATCACCAACGGCTCATCCAAACATAGACACCACCTCTATAAACACAGCCACCCAATTCAATGAGTTCTTTACCGACTCTATATTAAAACTGTCAACAGACCCCACACTCCTCAAACCCCACCATACTATATAACCCATCAAATAACATTAACTCCTTCACCCTTCAACCTGTACCAACTTACACCATCTATAGACACCTAACCAAATTTAAAGCTACCGCTTTAGCAGTAGACAAACTACTGCCACATTTGTACAAATAGCCGCCAAAGCCATTACCTACCCAGTCTCTATAATCATTAACAGATCAATCTCAGAACAAAAGGTGCCACTTCTCTGGCAAATCTCCTACATTATACCAGTTCACAAAGGGGGCAACTCCACTGACCTAACAAACTATCGCCCTACAGCTATACTTTCCCCACTGGCTAAAATAATGGAAAAATGTTTCCACACCCAGGTCCTAACACATCTCCTCTCCAATAATCTTCTTGCTGAAACTCAACATGGATTCTGCCCCAGCCATAGTGTTATCACTGCACTCATCCATTTTAGTAACCTAGTAAATATGCGATGCAACGACGGCCAACTAGTGTTTGCAGCTTTCCTTGACTTATCAAAGGCATTTGATACCGTCTCCCGTACAAAACTAATAACATCACTCTCAGAACTAAAACTAACTACCCCCACTCTATTATGGTTTCAAGACTATCTCTCCCAATTCCAACAAGCTTTTCAGTGGAAAAACTCCCTTCCCCCTACCTCCTGTAAAACTAGGAGTACCCCAGTGACCCCTACTTTTCACTATTTTTACAAATAATCTTCACCAAGATGCCCCTCTAACAAACCTGGTTCAATAAGCTGATGACTCCACTTTAATCTGCTCTGCCCCACCTTCCAAAAACTTCAAATCAAGACCCAAGAAGCCTTTACAGCCATCATAATCTGGCATACAAACTCCCAGCTAATATTAAATCCTAAAAAGACTCAACTTATGCTTTCATCCTTAAAAAGCAGCATACCTATGCCCCCATTCTCTATTTCTACATCAGATAATACCCCTATCTCTCCCGTTGCACACACCAAATTACTAGGGGTCATTATTGACAATAATATGAAATTAGACAAACACATAGCTCATACAATAACCACAACCAACAAAAATCTAGGTACTCATTACAGATGTAAAAACGTCCTAACTAGTAACAGTAAACTTACCCTAGCTCATACCTATCTTCTCTCTACCTTATTGTATGCTTCTCCTGTCCGAATTAATCTAAACAAGAGCGATTTAAAAAAGCTATCAGTATGCTAAAATAAAATAGGAAAATTTGCCACAAACTCCTCCTACCACACCTACCACTGTCAAGCCCTAAAACAGCTTTCCTGGCTGGAACTCCCTAACACCTTAGCTCTAAATCAAATTCTTCTAGCTCACCAAATACTGTACCAACCTGACAAAACTCCAGCCTTGCAAGACCTGATCACCCTCTACTCTGATAACTGCGAACTTAGATCCACTAACAAGGCAATAATCGCAATCTCCAAAAGCCATTACACCTCTAGTAACTCCCGGTATTCTAGCAACATTGCCAAGACTTGGAGCTCCCTACCACTACAAATCAGGGTGTAACCTAACAAAACCATCTTCAAAAAACAGCTTATTTCCCACCTAAACAACTCCTGGATATGCAACTGCCTAGCACCTGGCTGACATATTCTAACTCCTTTCCTCTACCCACTATCCACCCTCCTCTTTAAAACTCCCACAGATGCATTATATATTATCACACGTTACTTGTAACTGCCTAGCACCTGGCTGACATACTATAACTCCTTTCTCCTACCCACTATCCAACCTCGTCTTTAAAACTCCCACAGATGCACTATATATTATCACATGTTACTGGTAACTGCCTAGCACCTGGCTGACATAGTCTAACTCCTTTCCCCTATCCACTGTCCAACCTCATCTTTAAAACTCCCACAGATGCACTATATATTATCACACGTTACTTGTAACTGCCTAAAACCTGGCTGACATATTCTAACTCCTTTCTCCTACCCACTATCCAACCTCCTCTTTAAAACTCCCACAGATGCACTATATATTATCACACGTTAGTTGTAACTGACTAGCACCTGGCTGACATATTCTAACTCCTTTCCTCTACCCACTATCCAACCTCTTTAAAACTCCTACAGATGCACTATATATTATCACACATTACTTGTAATTGTCAAGCACCTGGATGACATACTCTAACTCCTTTCCCCTACCCACTATCCAACCTCTTTAAAACTCCCACAGATGTACTATATATTACCACACATTACTTGTAACTGCCTAGCACCTGGCTGACATATTCTAACTCCTTTCCCCTGCCCACTGTTCAACCTCCTCTTTAAAATTCCCACAGATGCACTATATATTACCACACATTACTTGTAACTGCCTAGCTCCTGACTGGCATATTCTAACTCCTTTCCCCTACCCACTATCCAACCTCTTTAAGACTCCCACAGATGCACTATATATTACCACATGTTACTTGTAACTGCCTAGCACCTGGCTGACATAGTCTAACTCCTTTCCCCTACCCACTATCCAACCTCATCTTTAAAACTCCCACAGATGCACTATGTATTATCACACGTTACTTGTAACTGCCTAGCACCTGGCTGACATACTATAACTCCTTTCTCCTACCCACTATCCAACCTCTTTAAAACTCCTACAGATGCACTATATATTATCACACATTACTTGTAACTGCCTAGCACCTGGTTGACATATTCTAACTCCTTTCCCCTACCCACTACCCAACCTCTTTAAAACTCCCACAGATGCACTATATATTATCACACGTTACTTGTAACTGCCTAGCACCTGCCTGACATATTCTAACTCCTTTCCCCTACCCACTATCCAACCTCTTTAAAACTCCCACAGATGCACTATATCTTATTGCACGTTACTTGTAACTGCCTAGCACCTGGCTGACATATTCTAACTCCTTTCCCCTACCCACTATCCAACCTCTTTAAAACTCCCACAGATGCACTATATATAATCATACGTTACTTACCAACTCACTGCCGCCTACTCCCCATTGCCCCATCTATACCCGCTAACTCTCTCCTAGACTAAGTTAAAATGTTGATGCACCTCATATGAACGTGTCTATATTCTCCTCCTTTTTTAGTTTTTCCTTTCTCGTCTTCAGTACATCTTCAAGATTATCTACTAAATATACTGTAAGAACAACCATAATATGTTACTACCTGCTATACTTTTAATTGTGTGTCTAAACCTCTATGCTTATGTAAATATTTTTTGTCATCATATGTTATCTGCGATATTTTTATAACTGAATGTGTAAACCACAATGCTCTTGTAAATGTCTTGTGTATAGTTTGTTAGCAACTGTTTTGGAGCTTCTCTCCCCGGGCCTCTGCTGAAAATGGACAGCTCTGTCAAGTCAGACCTCGCCAGTAAACAAATGTAAAATAAAATAAATAAATAAATAAATTGTGAATACATAGCAATGTATCTGGAACCAAACATTTTTAAGAGATAATGTTTCTCTCTTACTTTGATGCTGCCTTAAGTGAGGACTCCTCACGTGTGTGGAAACTCTTATACTTTGGTCGGGTACCGTATTGGTGTTACCACTGGAGTTTGTGACAGCAGATAACATTAGCCCCACAATATGACCAAGAGTTGCAGAAAGGAAATCTCTGTATGTATGGACAAATGTACTGAACAGTTACTGTGAATATTTAATACCCTCAGAGGTTGTTAGTGGGTTGCTTTATAGCATACCTCTCACTGACTCTATAGTCCTGTACATAGGTGTAAGGCTTGACAGGTTTCCTTCCACTGACTGTCATTCTACCAATAAACTTCAACAGTGGATAATAATGGAGATACCCTGAGGGGTATATAAGTGAGGAACAGTCTGCCTGAGACTGTAAGATAATGACAGAGATACCCTGAGGAGTATATACGTGAGGAAAGGTCTGCTTGATCTGAACCCAGATGAGATACCCTGAGGGGTATATACGTGAGGAACAGTCTGCCTGATCTGAACCCAGATGAGATACCCTGAGGGGTATATAAGTGAGGAACAGTCTGCCTGAGACTGTAACATAATGACAGAGATACCCTGAGGGGTATATACGTGAGGAAAGGTCTGCTTGATCTGAACCCAGATGAGATACCCTGAGGGGTATATACGTGAGGAACAGTCTGCCTGATCTGAACCCAGATGAGATACCCTGAGGGGTATATAAGTGAGGAACAGTCTGCCTGAGACTGTTAGATAATGACAGAGATACCCTGAGGGGTATATACGTCAGGAACAGTCTGCCTGAGACTGTTATATAATGACAGAGATACCCTGAGGGTATATACATGAGGAACAGTCTGCCTGAGACTGTTAGATAATGACAGAGATACCCTGAGGGGTATATACATCAGAAACAGTCTTGCCTGAGACTGTTAGATAATGACAGAGATACCCTCAGGGGTATATACGTGAGCAACAGCCTGCCTGATCTGAACCCAGATGATCATGTTTCTTGTCCTCCTGTTCATTACCCATTTGAAAAATGATTGTTCTTCTGTCCCAGTAATAGATTTGTCAAGGTGAGCCCCAAGTTCGAACCTAGTGATGTCTATAACCATCAAATTTTGAATATTCCTCCTCCATTACCGCCTCTTGCTTGAATCATTCTCTATTTGTTCCAGAGCTGCAGCAAATCCTACTGTGTGCGTACACTGCTTTATTTGCTGTCCAGCCTTTGCTTTCTTACTAATGGGGTTTTGTCCCTCCTTCTTGCACAAGAGCTAGTTATTGTCTCAGCAGGTTACACATTCATCTCTGATGGTGGAAGCTCAGAGAGCTGTGGGCTTTGTTTCCCTAAAAGGTACTTGAGTTCTTGGCCCAGTAGTAGAACTGCATTCAGCTTCTAAACTACTGTCCTTCAGACCCAGTAGTAGAACTGCATTCAGCTTCTAAACTACTGTCCTTCAGATGAGGCTTTATATTGAGGTGCCTGAGTGGCTGGTCATTTAGGTGTACCAGTTGTTCAATAGGTATCAGTCTTGCTTTTGGTACTGGGCCACAAGGCTGTGGGTTCTATTCTTAGTCCATGTGACTGTATTAGTTTTCAAATTGCTGGCATTCCAGTGTAGCATAGGATCATAGGATCATAGGAGGTTACTAGGCTAACGTTCCCAGGGCCCTTAAGCCTAGCCAAGATCAATCCATGTGCCCAAGGGTGTCTCATTCAAGCAGACACTAAAATCAGCACCTATGACCCCTATCTAAGAGGGATCAGATGGAACCCCTGGGGTGAATTTCCAGTTACCCATCCAATCGTCCAAATTATGCTTAAATAGGGAAAATGAGGGACTTTGTTTAACATTTATAGGAAGCTTGTTCCAAAAGCGGGGCAGCCTCTGTGAGACAAATGTGTTTCTCCAGCAAGTTCTGTTGATGTTACATACCAGGTTAAGATTCTTTGTGAGCGAGTGACCCATGTGCCATTTGACTTGCAAATGTCCAGAATTTCCATTAAAGCTGGGTCAGAGATTGATCTATATGCAAGACACAGGTCGCCTCTGAGCAGTCTGTACAACACAGAGTAAAGTGGCAATGCTTTCAGTCTGTCCACATAAGACAGATCTCGGAGACCCTGAATTTTCTTTGTAAGGAACCTTTGTGCTCTCTCCAACTGCTGCAGGTGTTTGGAAAGGAACATACCAAAGAGAACATTGTACTCTGTTATTGGCCTGATGTGGGATGAGTACACGGGGTTATAACCTCTTTTTTTCTGGAGGCAATGCCCTAACTTATGAGATGAGTCATATAAAATGCCTTTCTTACCACTGTGGAGACACGGTAATCAAAATTAAGGTTACTGTCGACCTGTGTGCCCAGATCTCTCACCAATGACTGTGTGCTTAGAGTATTGCTACTGATGTGGTAGTCTACAGGAACTTCACCCTTAGGTATGACAATGCATTTCTTGAATTAAGTTTAAGACCATGACTTTGGCACTAGTCATCAGTCTGCATAAGAACTTCTTGAAGGACGTTGACATCACTAGGGGTTTCAATGATCACTCCTAGTTTGCAGTCATCAGCAAACTTTGTCAGCCACAGTGCTTTAGTTTTAACCTGCACTTCAGAGAAGTAGATTCTGAACAATAGGGGTTCCCAGAACTGATCCCCGTGGAACACCACTGGTTATGGGTCTGCTGGAGGAGGTGGAGTCCCCTATTTTCACCATATGAGTTCTATCAATAAGCCAGTTTGCAACCCAACTGACAATATATGGGTTGATACCCAGCTGGGGGAGTTTATCAATGATGCCTGAGTGGTGGACTGTGTCAAAGACCTTGGCTAAGTCTTCGTAGGCCATATGCCCAGATTTGCCCTCATCTAGTGATTTGGTGACTGCCTGGAAGAAGTCCACCAAGTTTCAAAGGCATGATCTCCCCTTGACAATGCCAAACTGGGTGGGGGTCAAGCACTTGGATATTTCCTATATGTTTGTTAATAAGGTCTATTGTGCTTCATTCCATGGCCTTGCAGATATGGCTGGTCAGACTAATGGGTCTGTAGTTCATGGGGTCCATGGATGCACCCCCTTTGTTCAAAGGGATGATGGTAACTGTTTTCCATTCAGCTGGAATCAAACTAGTGCTTAGGCTGTGATTGAAAAGCATGCCCAATGGGATGTTGTCTGGTCCCATAGAGGCTTTATTTTTGGCCTAGGAGAAGTTGTTTAAGACCTGGTCCTCAGAGATACTAGGTGGGGGACAGGTGTTAGGGATGCTTTGGGGCATGTGTGGTGGGGATAGGGGAGTGAAGTTTTCACTGAACCTGTCAGCTAGCAAGTTTGTTATATCCACAGGTTTTGTATATGTAGTACCATTAACTGTGAATTCAATGCATATCTGGGCCATACCTTTCAGATTACAGATGTAACTAAAGAATCCCTTGTGGTTTAACTTAGTTAGGGAAGTTAATTTGTATTCCTAGTTAGCTTTGAAGGATTTCACTAGGAGTCTTATTTGCTTGTTTAAGTTGAGGAGGGGGTGTTTCCATTTTTGAGACCATGCCTTCCTACTCTTAGGCAGCAATTTGTTTCTCATGTTGTACAGCATATTAATGGCAGTTGTCCAGCAGGCAGGCTTGTTTTCCTTGAAGTTCTTGCTTTGGTTCTATCAGGTATGGCAGAGTCAGTGCAATTTTACAGGTGCTTGTATAAAGCATTGGTGTATAACTCAACATAGGTCTCTGTTCCATCAGTGGGGGAGGGGCTATGAAGCTATTTATGCTGTCACATAAGAGGCTGTAATTGGCTTTGGAGACATTTTTTAGTCTAGTTGATGGTGAGAGGGGTCTTGTGTTATAGTTACTTCTAGCGAGACTGATTTGTGGTCAGATCTCACTAGGGATGGACAAACATAAGGGGCAATGCAGCAGTCCCCATGTCGGTGAGCACCAGATCCAGGATGTTTACCCCCTTGTGGGTGTGTCAACCATCTGGTCCGGGACATTGGAGTCCAAGAGCCTTGCAAGTGAGTTAGAACACATATAACTTACCCAGTCAATGGATGGATAATTAAAGTCACCGAAACAAGGGTGTTTGGTTGCATCTTGATTAACTCAAGTAGATCCAAGTACTCTGACTGGATGTCCTGACTTGTTGAGGGGGTCCTACACCTGTCAATGACCAGAAGAAGGTCTTACCTACAGTCAATTGCACCTGAAATAATTCAAGGGATTGTGTTGGTGAGCCAATCTAGAGATGTCTTTATCTTTAATGAATATTGATACACCACCTCCTTTAGTTCTCACACCTTCAGTTTGTGGTCTGAACGTGTAGAAGGATATGTAGCCTGGTATGGTTGGGGTGTTCTCTGCAGCCTTAAACCAGGTCTCAGTGACTGCACAAATATCAGCATCTTCCAAGGTAAGGACTGCTTCCAGTGAGTGCAGTTTCTGGTTTAGCAGCATAACCTTGAGGTTGTTTTTAGAGGCTATTTTTACGTTGGGAATTTTATTCTTGAGACATTGCCTAAAAAAGGTACTATGGGTGTATCAAGAGACTTTGCCAGTAACTGAAATCCCACAGGTGACAGATGAAGATAATCTCTGGCAAAGCATTGAGGTCTGTTGATCATATCATCCCAGGCTAACTGATACTGGATGCCCTTTGAATAACACCAGGAACTAAGCTAATTGTTGAAGTCAATAATTTTTTGTTTTTATTGAGATATCATTCTAGACAAAGGTAAAATGCTGCTTAAGGCTAGAGACATACCTGCCTGAGATACATAATCAGAGAGCTCAGTCATGTCTCTCTTCATATAGTCCAGTGAGGTATGTCTCAAGCCGTTCACACCAACATGGGCTATGACAGAGTCATAACACTGCCTGCTATTGAGAGACTGGAGCACCTGTGTGATGTGGTGGATCCTGGCTCCTGAAAGAGAGCTGACAGTGACTATTTTCTTATCCAGCTTGGTGAGAAGGACATCATTGTTTCTCACAACTGAGTTGTCTATGACTAAGATGTTTGTTTTTGTGTTATGCATTAGGGGCTTGACTGGTGAGACACTGCTGTGTAATACATTATGTGTACTATGTTCTGCAGAGAATGTATTATGTGAATCATGCATGTGTTTGTGTTTGGGAGGTCCTGTTGTTTAGGAAAGCTTCTTGCAAGGACCTCCGCATATGTAGGTTTATGTGTTGTTGATACGGTAGGTGCAGTAGGTGAGGTGTGTCTGCGGACAAACTGCTTAGTATCAGATGAGTGAGACAGACTTAGGTTCTCGATACAGATACATCTGTCATATAATGAATTTATGTGGAAGAGAAGAAGTGGGTTGTCAGTGTACACAAGGCAATTGCTACATTGCCTCAGGATGCCCATGTCAATCAGCATTATGGGGGTGCAGTATTTCTGAGTGTATTGCCCTTTGGATGAGATGATAAACCAAAGTTTCATCTGCTTGAGTTGACGGTAGCTCAGGTGGATGTCAAAGATCCCATGACACCTGTTGAACAATGCAGGGGAAACCTGTCAGGTGCCCTGGCCACATTTCCAAGAGTATTAGAAATACCACCTCAGGTGTCCCCTGAAAATAATCCTCCAGCTCAATGGGATGCACCCAGTCAACAAAAGAAAAATAAATTATAAAGACCGCATTACATTTCTTTGAAGAAGATTAGGGAAATTTTGTCTGGTGTCTTGACCACTAAAAATACTGTCATGATACTCGCTGAAACTGGTCCAAAACAGAGCAATGCCCTTAACTGGTCACCAAACCGATAACTAAATGCAATCCACCTCAGTTCATAAACACTCCCATGTTTACGTCTTCCCATTGCCATCTTATATCGGTTAACATTTATTCATGTATACATTTTTAACTGGAGTAGAGCACTGACCCCATTAGAGCGATTTCAGTCTCAGCTCAGAATATGAACACACATCAAGTGTAAAAAATAAGAATCATTTATATAATGAAACAGGAATAGTTCATATACAACTGTAAAATGTTTTAAGAAGGTAATCAACAGAAACAACCATGTAAAAGTTTTACATCAGTTAGAGCAGCAATATATTAGGAGTTAGAGAAGAGATACTATTTTGAAAATGGTAGGCAGTATATGTCAGAGACATATTTTGTGAAGCATTTTTTTCTTATAGCTTTCTCTCTTTTAAATACTTGTGACTGCCCAGTGCGTTTCTCATCAAGGTATCTAACTGATACATTTCTTTGTTGTACATGTCTTATTTGCTAACAGTTCTTATCCTTTGATTTATTATGACACAATGAACAGTGAAAATAAAGCCATGAGATAAGATAACTTGGGTTGCTTTGTTGCAGTTTCAAAAGGATTTCATACAGTGCTTTGGGGATACTTTTTCAGCCAAAGCTATCTCACTGTTACATTAGGTATGCATTTAACAGCCTGTAATTTCTATAGAAAGTAAAAGTCACAGCAGAAGTAATCCATGCAATGTAAGAAAGAGATGGAGAAAAAGAAAACTGATGTTTGTTTTCCACGTATAACAATTTTCAAAAGAAATGGGAAAAAAGTAAACAACTGTTTACCGCTGTCCAAAGCTGTAAGAGCTCTTATAGCACAACAGAGTCCTGTAAACAGCATGCTACCCTCCAGGGCTATTTCACTGTTTACTCATATTACTACTGGAAGCACCTCCAATTGTTTAAGAATATAATACAAGAAAGTATTGGTGCATTCTCTGAAAATGATCTTGGCCTAGTCATGTACTATTACATGCCTGCAAACCCAATATGTGAAACCCATCAGAGGCATGCAAATTCCAATAAGAATCTGTTTTATCTGTCCACCTGATCTTGGTTTACGAAGAAAGCTTTCTTTGGATTAATATAATATCCTTTGTTTACAATCTTGACAGAAAAAGTATACTTATATCTGATATGAACTTCTTCAGTGGAAAAAGTGCCATTTATTCATATGTATTAGCTGTGGAAAGTTACACACCCAGCAGCTTAAATGCGTCCATAAGTTTGCTGAACCTTTTCTGAAAAACAGCTAAAAAATGCAGAAGCTAAACAACTGCAAGTATCTCATGAACAGTAAATATCTTTAAAAAAGTGGAAAAAGCAGCATCATTCAGCAAAGATACATGTTAGAAAGATCACAGTTGATACATTCAAAAGTTTTTTTTCTGTCAGCATTACAGTATTTGTTCGTTTATCGGTTTATTTCTATTTATTGATTTATTTAGTTAGTTTTTGTAATTAAGCTTGTTGGCTGGGTGAACCCCACTAAAAAAATTACATTGATCTAACCTACTACCAACTCAGGCAGATTCAAACCTCGTTTAACATCTCATCAGAAGGATATCTTATGAGTACAACCCCCTCAAGCAACACAGCAGTGTCCTTGTTGGTACATGAGCTCAAACACCTAGTTTGGGGACAGAACCCACATCCCAGAATGAAAAGATGACTATGCAGCTGACTATGACACTGTGCATATATAAAATTTCACATTTTTATTTGTTGTCTATTTTCATGAACAAGTCTCCATATCTTGGAAGTGAGCACATTCAATACACAATACAATCAATACTTCTATATTTAGTTAAGTAGGAGGAATCAGATTTGTACAGGTAATTGTTTTCTGGATGCTTGTTGTGACAATGTGAGGTACTGCCACCTATGGCAGGAGAAGTAGGGTAGTGGATGTGTAACATATGCCAGCAAAGCTAACTGGAATTTTATAAAGATTTAATATGTCATTTGTATATCAAACTGATTTGTGCAGATGCTTGTGTTGAAAAGTGTATTTGTAAATTGCTTGTGTTAAAAATGTGTTAACAGTGTGCCCTGCTGGACAGAAAAGAAATGCATTATTGTAACTCTTTGCATGTATATGCTTTAACAGGGGATACTGGAAGAGAAGAGGTTAATCTCAAACTTTAAATATAGTAAGAAATTAAATTACTGGCCCTACACCATAAAGATGTTATCTCACAGTTTGAATGTAGCCAGAGATGCAATGTTGTAAGAAGGAAAGGCCACAGGAACACCTCACAAAGAGAATCCATGGCCTCCAAAACATGTCCTATGTGGACAGGCTCAGATCACTAACACTGTACATGGTATTGTACATATTGGTCAGAGGTGATCTGTCTCGGACCATGCCCTACTAGAGATGGTCCATATCCGTAAGTCATTACCCACACAAAAGATCTGAATCTAATAAGTGACATCAAAAAAACCTGCTGGAGAGACAGGTTAGATGTCCCATACATGTCAAACAGAGTACCTCACTGCCCCTCTTCAAGCGCAACCTTAATGAGTGGATGGGAAAACACAAATTTGCCTCAGGGGTTCCACCTGTGTCCCTCATTGACAGGGACAACAGGAGCTGACTGAGGTTTCTTTCCGGGGATAAACTATTGTCTAGGCTTGTAAGGGGCCCAGGACTATTAGCCTAGTATGATCCTATGAAGTATGGTTTATTAGCTCCTGTACAAAGAGTGGAAGTGTTTTATGGTTTTATGACTTCCAGGAGCAGCAAAAGATCTTAGCAAGGCTCTGTGTGTGTGTGTGTGTGTGTGTGTGTGTGTGTGTGTGTGTGTGTGTGTGTGTGTGTGTGTGTGTGTGTGTGTGTGTGTGTGTGTGTGTGTGTGTGTGTGTGTGTGTGTGTGTGTGTGTGTGTGTGTGTGTTACTGACACCTATGTGCTAAATCCTGACAGCTTGTAGTCAAGGGGGTTGCATGGGAACTAAAAGTCAGATGACCATATGTATGTGATGTAATTCTGTAATCTAGTTAAAAATATATATTTTAATACTAGGTAAGACTGAAGTCTCATGGCAATTTGTTTCTTGGAACCTAACATAGAAGGCTCCCTCACCTACTTCATCTTGCCTTGCTCTAGTAAGTAACCAGAGAATAATAATTCTTTAGACCAGCCAAGAAAATATAGTGAGATTTAGTTAAGTATTGTTCTTCAACTGTGTGAAATTGTCCACCTGTGTTATTTTTAATAGTTCCTGTGACTGAAGCACTGTTTATTGTAAATAGATATTTAGTATTTTCATGTTCTTTTATTATTCATTATTAAATATATTTAAACTTTTCATTGTGGCTGGTCCTTTAGAGAATATTTTAACTTTTGAGAGTACTTATATCTATTGGTGACACTGTGGCCACTCTAGAAAGCCTGACTATTTGGTCAACATTACGATTTGTATTAATATTAATTTCACTCAGTATAATTAGGTACCCTTCCAAGAGCCTTAGAGTAGCTGGCTTTGGGGTGTCTGGTGGCAGTGTAATTACCTTATTGTCTGGGCAGAAGTGAGCATAGCTAGTAAATCTGTGCAGTGTGTGTGTGTGTGTGTGTGTGTGTGTGTGTGTGTGTGTGAGCTACTTGGAGCATGAAGCACTGGTTTCACAGAGAGGGTTTTAAATTTAAGGTTATAGACCAAATTACATATGATTTGAGGGGTGGGCTCTTTAATCTGAAATTAGAATGCCTTAAAATAATGTAGCAGTTTAAACAGGATGCATTTAAATATCCGGGGTTGAACGATATGTGTTTCATTACACCTTTTTTGAAAATTTTAAGTCTGAATAGGTAATTAGGTTGATGAATGGGTTTATGTTACATATACATATATATCTACTGTGAATATGCTTTTTTTATACACATATATACATATATATATATATATATATATATATATATATATATATTTTTTTTTTTTTTATATATGTTTTGAAGTTGAATTTAGATTTTTATTTAACATGTTTTAAGTGGAGTGGACAGGAAGTGACACAGTGTTTTAGTGTTAATTCATGTTAATTATTTAATTAAAGTAGTAGGTCATGTATTTAAATGCAGGGTGAAGTTTGAAATGTTTATCTGATGAAGTTTGTGTAATACCACTGACAAAAAGTACCTAATAAACTGGATATTTTTGGACTGCACTGTCTTTGTCATTACCGGTTTAGTTCTCAATTCATAGAGACGGTGCTGGAGGACTTGGATTGGATACTCGGCTTTGGATTTAACTTTACAGCTATGCCAGTGGGCAGCCTTACTGGGGACCTGAGGAGAGACAGAGAGAGAGAAACCCAGACCCTGGGCAGAGTGTGTTCCCTGTGTGATGTTAAGGAAAACTGTGCTTGATGCAGAGCTGCATCTGGAAATACTGGGTGTATCCATTTTTTCAAGTGATTGTCCCTCTCTAATGTTAGTGGTGAGGATTGAGGCTCCTTGATTACTGGCCTAGACTGGGATTGTCACACTTGTTCTTTGAAAAATTTACAGAAAAATGAAAATTATACAATAGGGATAATTAACAATAAAATCAACATTTAATATTTCAAACTGTACAAATTACATTATAACTATCAGTAACAGTTTTCCTTAGCATTGTATAGTAATTTCAAAGTCACTTGGTTTTGGCAATATTAATACAACAGAAACATTACATATTTTCATAACAGGTAGAAATGTCTACAGTGTAATATATTCTACACTGGCAATTTATTGCCTTTTTCTTTTTGTCTCACTTGATAACATTTTGTTGTGCCCCTTAATAATATGTACCACATTCTGTTATGAAAATATGAATATCTGAATAAAAAGTGACATGGTCAGACCAGAAAACAGTCTCCTATGAAGAAAAAATAAAACCCAGTACCCCAGCTACCCATGAAATGTTGTAGGCTAACTTCCCACTATTAAGTGATAACCTGGCAAAAGTTTAAGCCCCCATAAACACTGAGAACACTTCTGGGCTGCCTACATGGAAACATTCACAGAAACCTTATATACGCATGTTAATAGCTGCATAGAGGCAGCTGTACCAACCAGGAAGAAGTACAGAACTAACTCAAAAAACAAGCCACCCTGGTGGAATCACAAAAACAATAGGCTGTATAACAGGAGGAAGATAATCATGGCAAACATTAGGAGGTGCAGCACCCAGCAGGATAAAAGCACTCTCATCAAACTAAACAAATAGCTCAGAGAACAGATAAAGTCTACCAAAGCCAAATATAAGATAACCTTGGCCTCCCAGGCCAAGAACAATCACTAGGTGTTATTTAGCTGTGTCCACAACCTCAAAGGCAATACACACATTATGTGCAGAGCTCATTGTAAATGCAGCCACCTATACTGAGCCAGAAGACATAGCAAACCTACTGGCTGACAAATTTAGCTCCAACTTTATCCCTCTCCCCCCTCAACCCTCCATTAGAAAATACTATCAAATATAACCCCCCCCCTACTATCACTAGAGAACAGGTCCTTAATGCTCTCTCTAAGACCTAGAACACTGCATCACTGGGCCCAGACAATATCCCAGAATGCCTTCTAAATAGCATGAAACATGACCTATTAGGCCTTCTGGAATTTAACTGTAGCCCCCAAACAGGCTTTGTGCCTCACGAATGAAGAACAGCAACAGTCATCCCTCTGCACAAAGGTGGGCCATCTACAGACCTGGAAACCATAAGTCTCACTACTCTCATATAGAAAGCCATGGAAAGAATTATCATGGACATGATCAATAATGACATAGGAAACCTCCGGACACTGGACCCAACCCAGTTTGGTTTCATGAAGGGCAGCTCATATCTACTCATCCTGGTGAAAGTGAAATTTTTTGAGAAGGCTCCTAAAGCAAAATGGTTCACAATGCCTACCTTGACTTGGCCAAGGTATTTGATACAATACTCCACTTGGGCATTCTTGACAAACTCAAGAGGTTAGGTATAAACCAACATGTCACTTTGTGGATAGCCAGCTGATTCACAGACAGGACCCAGGAAGTTAGAATTGGGAAGTTCATCTCTACAAAGAGACCAGTCACCAGAAGAGTCCCTGAAGGATCTGTCCTACAACCGCTTCTTTTTAGCATCTACTTTTCTGAAGTCAAGGCCAATGTCAATGGTCTTTGGCTGACCAAATCTACAAATTAGGAGCTGTCATAGAATCCCACCAACACTAATGTTCAGCAATAAAGGCTGACACAGACAACTAACTGGTGTTAGAGCCATGGATTAAAACTAAATGCCAAGAAATGCAGAATAGTATCTTTGAGAAGTCAACCCCTCTTGTAAACTATCACAATTATCTATCTATCTATCTATCTATCTATCTATCTATCTATCTATCTATCTATCTATCTATCTATCTATATGTATGTCTGTCTGTCTATCTGTCTGTCTATCTGTCTGTCTATCTATCTATCTATCTATCTATCTACTTGCTTTTGTTTAATGGGAAAATCTGTCTGGGAACTCAAATGCTCATTTTCATTCAAGGGCTGGGGAGACAAGCTCCAAAACCAGGTTAGAAATACACTTTGACAATTCAAAAGAAAAACAGTTTACACACATAATTTGCAAAGTATTTCAAAGGAAACAGTCAACAAACATTATCTGCAAAACGTATCAAATTAAAAAAATACAGGTTTTCAATATAGTGTAGGAAAAATCAAAAATTATATATGAAAACAGTTCTGTAGAATCCATAGTGGGCAGAGTTAGGATAGTATACTTCATACTGTAGTTGTGGTATAGTTGCACAGTTTATTAGTTGTAAAGTGATATTTTAGGGAAGAATTGTTGTAGGTTATTTAAAACAATAATAAACAAACTAGAAAGCAGCAAGGTGGTCCACAGATAAAAGTCCAAACATTCAATAGCACTGAAGAGAACACTGTAAAATGAAGTAAAAACATAAGCGCTTTCATCCTGGTTAACTCCAAGACTTCATCAGATAAATAAATAAATACACAGCACAAACTTAAAACTGACATCAGATCATGTGAGACCCTGAATCGTCCTTCTTAAAGGAACACAAGCCCAAATGAGCAAGCCAAGTATTTTCCAAAACTTAAAAAGTCACTTTCAACGGGAAGTAAAATTATTATTATGTATATATCTACCCATCAAACACAAAGCCTTTGAAAACATTCACATCTTAAAAGTAATTAATAAGTAATAAATATTAAATATTAAATATAATAAACATTTAGAGAATCTATAACCATTTTATAAATCCAAACAAATATATAAATAAAATACTATCAGTACAAACAAAATAAAAATAACAATTCGTGATTTAACAAGTACATTACTCCATTCAACCATCCCATAACCTTGCCGAACCATTAAAAGCACAAACATTGTTTAAATAAATATCATCTTAAAACCTGTTTGAAAAGGCAACAAGAGTTACATGCTAGGTATTTTGTACCACTATTACATGTCAGGTGGTTGGACCATAAAAAAATTCACCCATCCAGTGTCTTCACATTCAATAAACATGCTATGCCACAGTTATCATTTAGGCCTGGGGGTTTAAAGGCATTCAATAAAAGTTGCCAATATAGTTCCCTTGCCTCACAGCAAGAGGTTCTCCTGTTCGATTCTCAGCTGGAGCGCCTTCTGTGTGGAGTCTGCATGTCCTCCCCGTGGTCGAGTGGCGTTCAAAAGACGTGTAGAATGGGCGTTCCTTCGCTGAAGGTTGGGTGTCAAGCTGGCACCTCGGCACCCATAAAAAAATCTACTGCCAATCATTAGCAGACCAGAATTCCGCTGTGGCGACACCTAACCAGGAAAAGCCGAAAGAAGAACAAACATTTCAAGTATTACTGTCTATAGGGCTGTGCACTCATGTAATGTGTTAAAGTACGTTGGCTTCCTGTAGATTTTTAAAATATAAGATCTTTGCAGTGGGTCCATTTTCAGAAGAATATCTAAGTAGGGGATGCTATCCTTTTTGACCTGCAAAGTAAATAAAAAAAAATTGTGGTTTGTTTAACGTATTGTATAAATTTAGACAAACTTTCTTCAGTGTCCCTCCTTACCAAAAAAAAAAATCGTCTAAGTACCCATTGTAAAACCTAAATGGCTCCTTTCAAGCAATGTTCAAGACAAACTGCCTTTCCCATTTTATCATGATAATGTTGGCAAACAATGAGCCCACACTGCACCCCATTGCCTCTCCTATTAACTGTAAATAAGTTTTTCCTTCAAAAAAGATACAATTACTTTTTATTTAAATAAGTTCAAATAATTCCTCATTGAAATTAATCTTCCCTTGGTCTATGTTTTTTTTTCATGTAAATACTCGCCAAACCATTCAATCCCTTTTTTGTGTGGGATTATTGAATAGAGATCCTTTACGTTAATGGTAACCAGCAGGTACTCCTCATGACAGCTAATTTTCTCTAAGAAATTCCAACTAGCCTGATGAGTCTGATATGTACGGCTATGGAGCACATCATCATGGACCTATTTAACAAGGATATAGGGAATCTCTAAACTCTAGATAGCATGCAGTTTGGCTTTGTGAAAGGTAGATCATGCCTGCTCAACCTGGTTGACTTCTTTGAGTCAGTCACCAGAGCTGTGGATGAGGACAAGGCAGTTCATACAGCCTACCTCAATTTGGCCAAGGCCTCTTTGATACCATTCTCCACTCAGGAATTATTGATAAACTCACCAAACTAGGCATCAACCCCTATATCACGACCTGGGTTGCAAATTGGCTCACAGATAGAACCCACAGTGTGAAAGTAGCAGACTTCAAGTTAGACTGCGGAATCAGTCACAAGTGGAGTCCCACAGGGATCAGTCCTGAGTCCTCTCCTGTTTGGCATCTACTTCTCAGAAGTCCAGGCCAACATGGAGGAACTCTGGCTGACCAAGTTCACAGACGACTGCAAGCTGGGAGCCATTATTAACTCTCCACGTGATGCAGACATCCTACAGAAAGGCCTCACTGAGACCAATGACTGATGTTGAAACCATGGCCTTAAGCTTAAATGCATTGTCATCCCCTTTGGGAAAAATTCATTTCCCACTAATTACTACATCGATGGGAGCCACTGAACACTGAAGGTATTACAAGAGATCTGGGGACACAGGTTGACAGCAACCTCTCCTTTGACCACTACATTGCCACTGTGGTCATAAACTCCTTCTATGTGGCACATCTCATTACCAAGGGTTTTACATCCAAGAAGAAAGAGGTCATCTCTCTCTACTCTTCCCTCATTAGGCCAACCATTGAGTATAATGTTCCATTTGGTATGTACCTCACTAGACACATGCAACAGCTGGAAAGGCCATAAAAGTATCTTATGAAGAGGATTCTAGGCCTTAAACACATGTCCTGCATGGACAGACTCAAACAATTCCAAGCTATTTTCTATCTCATATCGTCTACTAAGAGGTGATCTCTGCTTGACTTGCAAAGCCATGTCTTACTCAGCTCTGTTAGAAATGCTACAGCTAAAGAATTCCCAATCCCTCCACACCACATGCTTCAGAGACCTCAACCTCATTACCACCATCAACAGGACATGCTAGAGGGACAGGTTCATAACCCAGAGACTGCCCATCATCTGGAATAGACTTCCCATACATGTCAAGCAGAGCAACTCACTGGCCCTCTTCAAGAGAAATCTTGATCAGTGGATGGGAAATAGAAAGTTCACTCTGGGGATCACTGCAGTGGCTCTACTTGATAGAGGCACTGGGAACTAACGTTGGGTGGGATGATGCCAGGGCAGTTCTATGGGCTAAGCTTGTAAAGGATCAAGGGCCATTAGCCTAGTACACACCTATGAACCTATGATCCATCCCTATACACCTGTTTCTCATCATCCAATATTCATGCCATCCTTCATGTCCAATATTCATATCATCCTAAATTCATGTTCCAGGTATAATAACTGTTTTGCTAAAGCATTACTGGTTTTATGTTTTTTAATGGTGCAGCGGTAGCATTGTTGCCTCACAACAAGAGGTCCTCCAGTTTGATTCTAGGATGGGGTGCCTTCTGTTTGGAGTCTGCATGTCCTCCCTGCATTTGTGTGGCTTTTTTCTGGGTGCTCTGTTTTCTTTCCCACTTTACAAAGCCATGCATCTTGAACGTTTGTACCTGGGCCTCTGCTGAAAACTGGCTTCATTCCAAGTCAGACTTTCCTAATAAACAAGTGTTATATAAATAAATAAAAATAGGTGCTCATATATTTGCTCTTTAAAACTACGCTCTGTTTTACCTATATAAAAAGAACGATGCTCTTGGCATAGTGCAACACAAATAACCCTCCTAGTTTGACAGTTTTAGCTTGACATAGGGGGTTCATTGGCTAGCTGAACAAGTCCAGGTTATCATAACTTTATTTATTTAACATTTGTTTACTGGTAAAGTCCGACTTGGAAGAAAGCCAATTTTCAGTGTAGGCCCCGGGAGAAACACTCCAGATGCATGTCTTTGTAATGTGGGAGGAAACCAGAGTAGTGTACTGCAGACCCAATACACATTTCATCAGCTTTACAACACGACCATGTTTTAAAATGTTTTGATCATTGTTTACTGTTGCTGGGTTACGGCGCTCATATTTTTGGTGCCAAATTAACTATTTAAATGGTTTTAATACTTTGCTCTTGTTTGTCTGAAGAAGTCCCACAATATAGTGGGATGAAAAGCGCTTAACCTCATGTGATGTAATAAAGTTCTCTTTTAACTTATTTTCGGCTTTGCGGTCTTTCGTGCAGAATTAACCTTTGGGATTTGAAGTATTTACTGCCTACATTTGTACTTGGATACTGTTCATTTTGGATCTGCAGTCCACTACTTTGTGTTTCTTCAGTTTGTTGTTTACTTGTTCGCAGAAGTCTGTATGGCAGAGGATGCAGCACCCCTTACGATTTCACCAGTACATGATAACCAGATTCAGAGTATTACTATGCTTTCTTTAATCGAAACATTGACGCACCAAGTTGATGCACTGACCAAGAAAGTCGATGCTCTTTCCAGCAACGTTCCTGTTAACCCTCCACTTCAACTTGTTGACAATACTACCGAACCAAATTTGCTTAATAACCAGCCAGTTTCAAATGTGTTGAATTCTGATAAAAGGACACCACCACGTGTGCATAATTCTGAACACAATCCACAGGTTTTCAATTCACCGCAACAAACTAATAATAACATAGACAAACCTAACAGTAGTAATAATAGATCCAGTGGGCTTATTGGAGCACCTAAATTGACCGAATGGTTAACGGAACCACTCTCACTTTAAATGCCAACTCAGAGTGGTACAAAGGGGCAACCGGCCACGGATCCTACAGACATTTCGGCTTTGCTTAAACAATTTGATCATACCTTAGTTAAATATAAAAAATTGCAAATCGAAATAGCCTATTTTCGTGAATGCCTTAGTGAAGGCATAGTCCCAAAAAGTTTGCGATCCTGGAAATACCCTACTGGGTTAGTGGATGGATCTCCTTTTCATCAGGAATTAATTAAACTTTTTAATAAACATGGTTGTGAATTATTGGAAGTTATCAGTAAACATTACCAGATTCAGTCAATTTCATTAATGCAGAAAGCAACCAGGATAGATGAGATTATTCAACAACTTATTAATTTTGCCCATTACCAGTATGACTATGACAGGATCTTTGTGAGCATTGATCAATACATGGATAAATTGAAAGAAGTGAAATTAAAGAAATTGAACAGGGACAGACAAGCATAGAGTAATGGTATAGCATACCCGAAACCTCCCCACTCCCAGGTAAAATCTAATTTTGTTTCAACATACAATCAGGATGACAACAATTCTTCAGACCATGCACCTCATGGACAAAACATGCATGATGCTTCCAGTGCTAATAATCCTGGTGTTGTCGCACATCACGGTGACCAATCTAATATAAATACAAGTTCTTCACCACAAGTGGCTTCTGTATGTCAACAAGCAAATTTTCAGATGGGACCTTCACATTACAACCTGAGAAGGAACAATTACTATGTCAACAAGAATTTTACCAACACACGAGGGAAGAGGGGGAGGTAAGTACTGACTGGCAAGAACACCCTACCATACTGTATAATTTAACCAAAGATTTTAAAATTTTCAATTATACTACTGTGATAGTAGAACCAATTATTATTGAATTACTTGCTCGTGGTTCTACTTTTGTTCCTAGTAATCGAGCAGATGTGGTTCAAACTACAAATGATTTGAAGTTATTTTTGAGAAAACTAAATTTGAGGATGTTTTTTGCTAGTGAATTCACAGGTCACAACAACTTACATATAGCCAGTACATTTATACCACCAATGCACCCTACACTAAATCTGTTTGAGAAGATATGTGAAAACGATTTAAGAAATATGCTTCATGTGAATAGAAACAGGGCCAATACACATTCCAATATCACAGCACTGGAATTGACAGCACTACAGGCATTAAAAAACACAGGTGTAAGATTTTTACAACCGGACAAAGGTGGTGGATTGATTATTATGACTCAACAGCAGTACATTGAGAAAATGTTAGATACATTTAATAATGTAGCATATGAGGAGACATCCAGGAATCAACTTCATCAATCATATAACACTATCAGGTCTTTTTTGAATGATTGTTTTATATAAGGCAGGATAGATTTGACAACATTAAACTGTTTGACAATGCTTACCCCAAGATTACCTATTCTTTTTGGCATTCCAAAAATTCACAAATCATTGGTAGACCCACCCATGAGACCACTAGTTGATGCCAGGAATAGTATCACTTATCCATGTGCCAAGATGATAGATCTGATTTTACAAAAATATGTCCTCAAGGAGAAAGTTATATGTAAAGATTCTTGGTCCTTTCTCAACAATATTACTAAATTAGAATTTGAGGACAATTTGAATTTTTTAACAGTCAACGTTAAAGATCTATACACCTGTATACCACATCAGGATGGCATCGAATGGGTTAGTTTCATCCTAAGAAAACATGGTGCACCACAAACTGAAATTAAACTAGTGGAAGAAATGTTGGATATTGTTTTGTCTTATAATTACTTCACCTTTGATAACAAAATTTACCTGCAAAAAATAGGTGTGGCCATGGGCTCCCCTTGCGGTGGGAGTTTTGCCAACTTAGTCATGGCCTACTGGGAGCAGGACGTTTTGGGGAAAAAACACAAGCACTATGAGTAGCATTAAGTACTACACACGCTTTTTAGATGACATTTTTATCTTGGTTGAAGGTAATGAAGCTATAGCGTCAGACTTGATTACCTTTTTTAATTCAAGTACTGACTTTTTAACTTTCACCTATTCCTTTAGCAAAGATAGAATAATGTATCTACATGCTGATTTATCTAAGGACTATACCAATAAAGTTTTTTATGCTAAAATATACAGGAAAGAAACTTACTCCAACACTTTACTCCATTATAGTAGTAACCATCCTATATATCAAACGAAATCTGTGGTAAAAGGACAGTTAGTACGGGCTGCTCGTATGGTTTCAAGGAATGACCATTTCTATGATGAATGCCAATTGTTAAAAACAATGTTCATTAGCAGGGGTTATCCACAACAATTTTTAGACCAACTAGTTCAAGAGGTTACAATTAAAAGAGAGAAGGGTTTTTACTTCCCTATTTTGGGTATCCATCAGCACCCAACAGTAGATACAAGTAACACTCATACACCTGCAACAAATTTGGCAGGTATCACCCCTTTTAGTACAGATAGTGATGTCATAATTTTTATCATTAACAAAAACTGGAATATGATAAAATTCGATAATGATATAAGTAATAAATTACCATCTAAACCAAAAATTATCTGGAAAAAAGGTAGGAAACTTAAACAAATCATACAGAGTGATACAAAAACAACACATTTTAGAAAAGGAATGTTCCAATGTAACATGTGTAGATTTTGTATACACATGGCTACAGGTGAATATTTCACCATTCGGAATGTTACATACAAAGTCAAACATAAATTCAATTGTCAATCAAAAGGAGTTGTTTATTTAGCTCAGTGCCAATTATGTCCTGCCTTTTATATTGGCAAAACAGATAGAAAATTACGTGAACGGGATTATGAGCCTTTATATGCTATCAGGAAAAACAAATCAGATAATGCATTAGCTAAACACATCACAGATAATGCTAATCATTCATTCTTATTCAGAGCAGTTGACACAATAGTAACAGACGGGCGAGATGGCCCCGATCAGGTACTACTCGAAGTCCAGGAACTGTACTGGCAACTTCGTTGTCACGCTAGTGTATCACCAGGTTTAAATGAGATTTGTTCTTTGTACCCTACCTTGAAGTTAAAAAGTCTGCGTAGATGAAATCCTTTACATATTGTGTGTACAAACATATGGAATTCGTTATGATTATATACATTTTTTCAGCTGTTTTATTATTCTCATTTAACATTTGCCAGTTATACATATCCTGAGAGTCAAGCTTCTTGAATTATCCATGTTCATATCCACTTGCTTGCTATATATATATTTTTTTGTATACTTACACTAGGACGATATAGATATATAGGTTTTATCCCTAGTTTTAACATATAATATTTTATCTATTTATTATTTTATTTAATTTTTTTATGGTTGGTTACTAGGTTTACTAGACATGTATCTTCCATCTCTTGATTAATCTTGAGTAATTTTTGTGTATTCATTGGTAGTTTCAATACACATTTCATCAGCTTTACAACACGACCATGGTTTAAAATGTTTTGATCATTGTTTACTGTTGCTGGGTTACGGCGCTCATATTTTTGGTGCGAAATTAACTATTTAAATGGTTTTAATACTTTGCTCTTGTTTGTCTGAAGAAGTCCCACAATATAGTGGGACAAAAAGCGCTTAACCTCATGTGATGTAATAAAGTTCTCTTTTAACTTATATTCGGCTTTGCGGTCTTTCGTGCGGAATTAACCTTAGGGATTTGAAGTATTTACTGCCTACATTTCTACTTGGATACTGTTCGTTTTGGGTCTGCAGTCCACTACTTTGTGTTTCTTCAGTTTGTTGTTTACTTGTTCGCAGGAAACCAGAGTACCCGGAGGAAACCCACACGAACACAGGGAAGACATGCAGACTCTGCACAGAAGGCACCCCAGCCAAGAATCGAACCAGAGAACCTTGTGCTGTAAGGTGACAATGTTACCATTGAGCTGTTCTATATTTGAAAGGTTTAGAAGGTTGGTAATAAAATCACGCAGGATTATTTTGCCTTCAGTTGTTTCAGTATATCACATGATTTTCATTAAAAGCAAAGTTTATTGTGCTTTGCTGGAACTTAGATTTAAGACAGCTGCATGCAAAGAGTATGTTCAGGTGTGGGGTCACCAAATTCCAAATCTAAGCAACTTTTTTAAATGAAAGTAGGTTTGTGGTCTTTGTGGTATTATGTTTGTTATGAGTATTTCGCTATGGGATTGGGATGTGTGTTTTTTGCCAGGTTTACTGGGATTAAAGTAGAGTGAATTGGAAAAGTGTAATGGGAGGTTGTATGCTAGTGGGTATGGAGAGTATAATAAAATAACATTTTAAATGTCTACTTTACTCTCTATTTATCTATAAGGAAATATCAAACAACACATCATAGAGTATAAAATATTGTGATCAGGTTTCCAGGCATTTTATGTGCTTGGGCATGGTATTCAAGAAAGCTATCTTGAGAGTACAGTGGATCAAAGTCCAGGAGGTGAATTTTGACTTCAACATCAAGAACACATAAAATGCAGTCAGGTGCTCCCTAATACTAATAATACTAATAATTAACCGCAGATAAAAAAGTGTAGGAGCATGAAATGGTCTGCAGCTCTGACAGCTATGAAATGCTTAGTAATGTTAATGAGATGCCTGCCAGAAGGTAAGTGCACCTCAGGGGGTCTAACAGCTTTAAAAGCTATTAACCACTTCCGTCTGCTTTTCTTTTTGCTCTGTGGTAGCAATAAGTGTTTTACAATTTTTTAAATATTTCCATTTCTCAGTGTCATACCATGGTGGATGCTGTGTTTGCTCTAGAGTGAGACTAGAAGATGACAAATCTGAACATAGCTCTGAAAGCTGCATCACAAAACAAGTTATACACCTCAATGATGTCATAGAGTTGCATAACAAGTTCTCTTTTCCAAATATCAAAACATAATCAGCTTACTCCATTGCACAGCAACCCCATACTTATTTATTACTTTATGTATTGCATTTGTTTACTGGGAAAGTTTGTCTGAATTTGGAAAAAAACATTCTTAGTAGAGGCCCAGGGAGAAAAGCTCCAAATTATTAGATACATGATGTCAGATTAGGTGCGTGATAATAAACAGAGTTATTTAAAGACGGGTTTCAGCCCCAGATCAACAGCTTGAATAATTTATTAAAATAATAGACCAAGATGAGCGCTTTCATCTCAACAATGAGACTTCTTCAGTTGAAAAATACATGTACGTCACATCCTTAAACACCTCTGCTAATTTCCCATTTCTTAATTTACATAATTAATTAAAAAAATTTAAAGAAACATCCACATATTCATTTAGACCTGGGGGTGATGTAGCCCTTAACCTGAATGAATATGTTTCAAATTAAACCCATCCTTAATGAAAGGGCAGCAATTATACCTTAGATAGGTTAGATGTGAGGCATTTTTATATTTACTTATTTTTAATATTTTGTTTTTTGGTATGTTCACCTTAGTCTATTATTTTAATTATTTGGTATGTTCACCTTAGTCTATTATATAAGGCTATAGCACCTTAAGACAAGCTATAGCACCTTAAGACAAGAAGATCGCCTTAACAAAAAGGGTGGGGGAGTGGCCTTTCTATATAAATCCCAACTGCAGGTAGCCTTAATTGACTCCCTACCCCCCTCCCCAGGCAATGCTGAAATACTCTGTACCAAACTTCAAGTGAATAAAAACAAAGCCATTTATATAATATGCTCCTACATCCCACCAGGCAATAACTTAAATACACTAGAAAATATTCTTAGCTGGGTCTCCTGTAGCTTTCCTCAAGAAGCCATAATCTTAGGAGACTTTAATATAGATTGGTACTCCTGTACCTCTCCTAAACCCACCTATCACCTTAACCTTTTAACTTTCAACAAACCATAACATCCCCTACTAGAATACACAAATCTACCAATAAACAAGCCATCCTGGATTGGATACTGGTCAACAACAATCCCCTCTCTTATAAAACTGGAATACTCCCTGACAATATCAGTGATCACCTCCTCACCTACATTACTAAACAAAAAATCAACAATCCCAAACAGGCTTCTTATCGTACTGTATACAACAAAACAAATTTTAACCTGTCAGCTTTCCGTTATGAACTCAAAGAATATAACTGGGCAGCTCTAAAACACCTCCCAATTGATGAAGCAGTTACCCACTTCAACAATACTTTCCTACAAATTCTCCAGCATCATGCACCATCCCGACTAATTAGAATAGGCTCAAAAGCAGCCCCATGGCTTTCAAAAATACCAAACAAACTATGCTAGCTAGAAACAAATCATGGACAAAATGGAGATCCAATGAAAACCCATCTGACCATCAAACTTTCAAAAACCTGAGAAATACAACTAAGAAACTCACCTATCTGGATAAAAAGAATTACTACCTGAAGTACCAACAAAACCAAAATCAAAACCCCAAACACTTCTGGTCAGGAATCAATAAACTGCTCCACCAGGGAACACCAAACTCCTACACCTACTAGCCTAGCCCAAACCCAACCCAATATAATAGCCAATACCTTCAACAACTTCTTCTCTGAAACAGTCTCCTCTCTTGCAAACACCATGACTCCCCCCCCCCTCCCTTCAAATAACCTCTCCGCAAAACAGCACCCCCACACTAAAATTTAATACAGTCTCCACAACCTATATACATAAGTTACTCTCTAAACTTAAACCTTGCACCCCTTCAGCTGACAAACTTCCAGCTGAATATCTACAACTAGCAGCAGCTGAACTAGCTTACCCTATCTCAATATTAATTAACAGAACTATAACTGAATCTACCATCCCATCCTGCTGGAAAATATCCCATATCATTCCCCTCCATAAAGGAGGTAACTCCAACGAACTTTCTAATTACCGACCAATAGCCCTTCTATCCCCACTATCTAAAATTATGGAACGGTGCATTCACCATCAGCTCCTGTATCATCTCTTGCAAAATAACCTACTCGTAGACTCACAACATGGTTTTAGGCCCCACCACAGTACTTCCACTGCCCTCCTCTCCTTCACAGATGTAATCAACAAAAATCGCAATAACAACCTCTACTCCTCTGCATTATTCCTTGACCTCTCAAAAGCTTTCGACATGGTGAACCATCAACTTCTCCTAGATACTTTAAAATCACTCTCACTTGATTCATCTGTACTACAATGGTTAAAAAGTCTGCGTAGATGAAATCCTTTACATATTGTGTGTACAAACATATGGAATTCGTTATGATTATATACATTTTTTCAGCTGTTTTATTATTCTCATTTAAGATTTGCCAGTTATACATATCCTGAGAGTCAAGCTTCTTGAATTATCCATGTTCATATCCACTTGCTTGCTATATATATATATATATATTGTGTATACTTACACTAGGACAATATAGATATATAGGTTTTATCCATAGTTTTAACATATAATATTTTATCTATTTATTATTTTATTTAATGTTTTTATGGTTGGTTACTAGGTTTACTAGACATGTATCTTCCATCTCTTGATTAATCTTGAGTAATTTTTGTGTATTCATTCGTAGTTTCAATACACATTTCATCAGCTTTACAACACGACCATGGTTTAAAATGTTTTGATCATTGTTTACTGTTGCTGGGTTACGGCGCTCATATTTTTGTCGCCAAATTAACTATTCAAATGGTTTTAATACTTTGCTCTTGTTTGTCTGAAGAAGTCCCACAATATAGTGGGACAAAAAGCGCTTAACCTCATGTGATGTAATAAAGTTCTCTTTTAACTTATTTTCGGCTTTGCGGTCTTTCTTGCGGAATTAACCTTAGGGATTTGAAGTATTTACTGCCTACATTTCTACTTGGATACTGTTCATTTTGGGTCTGCAGTCCACTACTTTGTGTTTCTTCAGTTTGTTGTTTACTTGTTCGTAGGAAGCCAGAGTACCCGGAGGAAACCCACACGAACACAGGGTGGACATGCAGACTCTGCACAGAAGGCACCCCAGCCAAGAATCGAACTGGAGAACCTTGTGCTGTAAGGTGACAATGCTACCATTGAGCTGTTCTATATTTGAAAGGTTTAGAAAGTTGGTAATAAAATCACGCAGGATTATTTTGCCTTCAGTTGTTTCAGTATATCACATGATTTTCATTAAAAGCAAAGTTTATTGTCCTTTGCTGGAACTTAGATTTAAGACAGCTGCATGCAAAGAGTATGTTCAGGTGTGGGGTCACCAAATTCCAAATCTAAGCAACTTTTTTAAATGAAAGTAGGTTTGTGGTCTTTGTGGTATTATGTTTGTTATGAGTATTTCGCTATGGGAATGGGATGTGTGTTTTTGCCAGGTTTACTGGGATTAAAGTAGAGTGAATTGGAAAAGTGTAATGGGAGGTTATATGCTAGTGGGTATGGAGAGTATAATAAAATAACATTTTAAATGTCTGCTTTACTCTCTATTTATCTATAAGGAAATATAAAACAACACATCATAGAGTATAAACTATTGTGATCAGGTTTCCAGGCATTTTATGTGCTTGGGCATGGTATTCAAGAAAGCTATCTTGAGAGTACAGTGGACCAAAGTCCAGGAGGTGAATTTTGACTTCAACATCAAGAACACATAAAATGCAGTCAGGTGCTCCCTAATACTAACAATACTAATAATTAACCACAGATAAAAAAGTGTAGGAGCATGAAATGGGCTGCAGCTCTGACAGCTATAAAATGCTTAGTAATGTTAATGAGATGCCTGCCAGAAGGTAAGTGCACCTCAGGGGGTCTAACAGCTTTAAAATCTATTAACCACTTCCGTCTGCTTTTCTTTTTGCTCTGTGGTAGCAATAAGTGTTTTACAATATTTTAAATATTTCCATTTCTCAGTGTCATACCGTGGTGGATGCTGTGTTTGCTCTAGAGTGAGAATAGAAGATGACAAATCTGAACATAGCTCTGAAAGCTGCATCACAAAACAAGTTATACACCTCAATGATGTCATGGAGTTGCATAACAAGTTCTCTTTTCCAAATATCAAAACATAATCAGCTTACTGCATTGCACAGCAACCCCATACTTATTTATTACTTTATGTATTGCATTTGTTTACTGGGAAAGTTTGTCTGAATTTGGAAAAAAAACATTCTTAGTAGAGGCCCAGGGAGAAAAGCTCCAAATTATTAGATACATGATGTCAGATTAGGTGCGTGATAAAAAACAGAGTTATTTAAAGACGGGTTCCAGCCCCAGATCAACAGCTTGAATAATTTATTAAAATAATAGACCAAGATGAGCGCTTTCATCTCAACAATGAGACTTCTTCAGTTGAAAAATACATGTACGTCACATCCTTAAACACCTCTGCTAATTTCCCATTTCTTAATTTACATAATTAATTAAAAAAATTTAAAGAAACATCCACATATTCATTTAGACCTGGGGGTGATGTAGCCCTTAACCTGAATGAATATGTTTCAAATTAAACCCATCCTTAATGAAAGGGCAGCAATTATACCTTAGATAGGTTAGATGTGAGGCATTTTTATATTTACTTATTTTTAATATTTTGTTTTTTGGTATGTTCACCTTAGTCTATTATTTTAATTATTCAATCTGTTGATCTGTGGCTCGAACCCTTCTTTTGGTTGATTTTTGGTTTCGGTTGTGCTTTTCTTGACTTTTTTTAGCGTTATTTAAAGGTCTTAGCTAATGCAAACATACACAGTGACAAAATGCAGACACTGGATTACAAAGTACAGTAAGACACGTAGTAAAAGTATATATCGTTTCAATGCAATAAAACTAAAATATATAATATACAGACTTTTTTATTAGAGAAAGAAGTTGTATTGGGGAAGCACATAGTAGATTGAGCAGAGGAAGGGAAAATGTAATGCGGCTAAGCATACCTCTCAACCTCTTAGAGCAAGAAATCTGGACAAAGCTATATATAATTGGGGGACAAAGGCCGATAAATAGGGACAATTTTTAAATATTGCTCTTACAAACTTAGAAAGTTGATACAACAGGTTTTGCATTAACATCATTTTCTGAAGGGTATAAAGTCTGAAACTCAAATGCTTCACTTTTTCTGACTTCAATCCTTAATAATTTGCCAGAAAACTACAATTTTATGAGGAACAGACCAAAACTATGCGGCAAAAATCTGGACATTCTTCAAAAATCTGTACAGTTAAGAGGTATGCTACTAAGGATTTTTAAGTTGGCCTTGAGTGAGATCAAACAGGGGAGATACAAAAGAGTAATTATTTAAGTTCACAAAGACGGTTTCCTCATCTTGCAGCTAAAGCACAGTATTCCCTTTTTTCTTTCTTGATATTCTAAATATGAGTTGAGCCACTCCAGAGACAAAACAGGGAAGTAGGACAGGACAATGATCAATTCCTTTGGTGAAAAAAGAAAATAGCCAGGTTATGCTTGGCTGACCTCCCAACTTCCCTATTTGGGAGGGAAGAACATTTTTATTTTTAGTCCTGATTTACCCCTGCACATGATGTACCTATTTTTGGAGGTATGTCTCTATTTGCAGGCAATGTTTTGTGATTTTTGAAGTAGCCTAGTATACAGAAAAGCACACTACATGACCAACTTACTAGTGGCAACAATAAATTAAATTAAGAGGACACACATCTTACATATGTTCATAGATTAGTACTAAGGGAGACATTTTAAGCCTAGTCAGTTATCCCTTGTGAGACTCAAACACCACACCTTGTGTTTGTAAGGCAAACACCTTAACCATTAGGCCACCCTCCCATCTGGAGCAAAAAATAAATGACCTTATGTGGTAGAATTGTACACTCTCTTTGATAATATGCACATATATTTTCCATCATTTTTGTCACTTTTTTTAACGTGTTTCTATCCAACACTCCTACTGAATGCAGGAAGTGTTATGTGCTCTTTGATATTCAAATTTTATACCAATTAGAGGCCTGGATTTTTAGCTGGATGTTTCTGTTTTCAGTGTCTATATACACTTTTAGCATAGGACTCACCATCTTTCTTTCAAATTGATTTACTTGAATTCTGTGCAGCAGTTTCATTAATGAATTTCAGTTTGTTACTGAAAAAATGGACCTTCTATGCCCCATGTGTACAAACAACTAAACACAATGTGCACAAACAATTACACACAATACTGCCTTGAATCTCCAATACCAATAAGGTATATATGCTCCCACAATATCCAGCATTCGCACAACTTTATCTACATGGCTAATCCTTTCTAGTTGTGCTTTATAGAAGACTTGTATAACCGTCCCAGTAACCTGACAGTGAAAACTCACAACAAAAGTGTCAGATTTCTCTTTAAGTCACTAATTCTCACCAGGAGAAAACCTGTAATTTCTCTTCAAAGGAGTGCAGACACCAAATCTAGTTGTGGATTAAAAGATAATCTCAGACACCTTGGCACGGAGGTGAGGTATTATTTAAACTGTCAGGTGTTTGACATGCTCACTGAAACCAGTTTTCAATGCAGTCAAAAAGCAAATGGAGAAAAAAAGTTATTGAATATGTAAACCTGAGGTGAATATGAAAGCATCAATCAGACATTTCACAGATAGATAACCAACTACCACAAAAGAGATTATTTAGCTAGTAAATGCTAAAAACTAACTAGTGAAATGCTACACACACTGGCAAAAATCCCACAGTAGTGGCACATATAAATAAACAATGAAATAATAATAATAAAACTTCTCCAGACGTAGGCTTTAAAAACGTCTTTTTTACAGCCCTCTCATTATTTATTTTACTGTTAACATTGCCACTGCCTTGAGTGTAAATCTTAGTCCTGTCTAACCAGTCCTGCTTTGGTCCATCTTTTAATCCAGTACATATAGGATGTCTCATTAGCAAAGGTAGAGTTCACCCACATATCACCAAATGTTTGTTATATGTTGGAACAAATTTATAGAATCTAATTGAATAACTAATACAGACATTCTCAGATTAAGGACTTTACTACTATATGGTTATAGATAAATACAAGGCTAGCCACCCTTTTAGACCATTTTAAACTCAGCCAATTTCCACTTGGATGTTAAGAATCAAACCCGGTTACCCTGTACTTTGTATTTGTGAGGCAAACAACTTACACGTTATGCCAACAGCTTCTCCAACATTAGTCAAGGGGTCATGAGAATCATAAAATGCCTTGCTATACACCTTTAAGAAGATACATTTAAAAGTTCATGCTTCCCCTTTCAAGCACTTAATAATGCTAACCTCCCAAATTGGGCAGGGCTTTACATGTGATTCAACTGAAAATCCCAATGCAACTGGTGATATATTTAGTAATGCATCTTAATATACCTTAACTTATTTTCTATTACCTCTTTCTTAGCGTCTTCTATCCCTTGTCTTCTGCTAAGATGTAATTAGGGGCTTCATTTTAAAAATAGTCAACCTTTTTAACTGTTTTCAGTATTTAGAGATTCCTCTATGAAGCATGTATACTGTCATTGCAAATATTGTTATTCTGTAACTAATGTTAGCTTTATTCCTTGTTTGCAAATGTTTTTCTACACAAGTGGAATTTATACCATCAATAAAGAGTTATTGCCACTGTTGTTGTTGTTATAATAATAAATGTATTCCTTATAACAACCACATGCCTAACTGGTTAAGTCCTACCCATGGCTTTCCAAATTTTTTTTTTTTCTATTTTGACCTGTTGATGCTCCCAGGGTCTCTCCCCGTCCACCAGGTCTACTGAATCTTCCTTGCTGTTGCCTGAAATGATTCCAACACATGTTCAGGACCAGGGAGAAGATCAAGGCTTTCTGGAGAAGAATCACACTGATGACAAGGGAGTTTTGCTTAAGGTCAATCCCCATCTTGGGTGCATTTGTGCTGCCCACGCAGGTGGTATGCAATGGGCTCATAGCTTATTGAGTCTCACCCCTTTTAAGCAGCAGTCCCACTCCTCATGCATCCTTGGACTTCACCAGGGGTCAGCCACAGAGGTGTGCCCATGCTTTCAGCTCCCACCCCCGATGGACACACCTATCTTCCTACCTCTGCTGTCAGGTTGTAGTATTTAAGTACCTTTAGATGCTTGCTGTAAACATACGACTAATGCAACTCTTTCCTGTCAAATCACAGCCAACCTCCTTACTGGGGCAATGAATAAGGAATAATTTTTGGCAAGCAAAACTAATTTCACTTTCTCATTTTTGGACTGAAGGTATTGCTGGGTAAAACCTCAACTACAGCCTCCTCCAAGCTGCCTGCAACATGCAGACACCACAGCCCAAAGTGAAGTGGAAAAATGAGCGCAAAATCAGAAACATCTCCAATAACAAAGATTGCCATGTCTTCCTTTAATCGCTTTCAATTATGAACAAGAAAAAAAATCATGCTACCCAGTAGAGTGCAGTTGTAACATCAGTGACAGTGTAAAAATTCTGCCATTTGTCGCACCAGCTATTCCTACTTTAATTCTCGCTCTCTGCATGGCAGTGTCATACATAACCCCCCACTCACCTGTTGTAGATATAAATCTAGAGGTGCATTGGCATTCGTACATAACCCCCCTACTCACCTGTTGTAGATATAAATCTAGAGGTGCATTGGCATGAGCCTTCAGGACTGGTTTTTGTATTATTATTATTATTTATTTATTTATTTATTTTTTTTTTTTTTTTTTTTTTTATTTATTTATTTATTTTATTTATTGTTTGTTGACTGGGTTGGTTCCACTAGGTTCTTTTCGGAGAGGATCCAAGGGTGCATTTATACTAATAGTGAAAATTAGACCAGGACATCGGGAAAGAGGAAACAGGGAGGAAAACGAAGAGAGAGAGAAGGAGCTGATGGATTGGTGAGAGAAATGGAGCAAATATCAAGACCTGAGACTGTGCACAGGATTCTGAGGAGATGTTTCATAGAAATGTGTTTGCTGGAGGTGAGTCAGCAAATGATGAATCTAAAATTATAACTCTCCAGTCAGAAGGGTTGCAGGATGATTTACTTAAAGAAATGGTGATGCAGAGTGAAAAATGAAGGAGATGTTTCTGGGGGGGGGGGGGGGGATTATGGAGAAAATACCAGAGGAGGATGGAAAGACAATCCTGAAGAATAATGGTGAGATGGAAAAAAAACATATTCAGAGAAAGTAAAAGATGGCCACGTGGATTAACAGAAAAGGAGGAGGAAGACTTTGAAAAACAGAAGGATTTAAGGTAAAGAAGACAAAGAAACGCACAGACAATTTAATAGCTCCTCTGGGTGTAAAACCACATGAGGTAAGAGCATTTATTCTTATTAACACAGAGACATTTTGTGACATTGTATTTGAAACTGCTTGTTCAATGGAAATTTTCTTGGGGAATATGAAGAAAAAAAGAAAGAGTGTGACCCATTGAAAATTTATGTAATAAAAGTATTTAACATGTAGAATTTTGAACAGAGGTAAAAAGAAAGACTTTGAAAGGGAATTTGAAAACTTTATGTAAAGAAGTACTGGACTTTGCAAACGTTTATGACAAAAGGGGTTTATGGACTGGTGGCTGGGATTTTAATCTCTCTTTCTTTTGGCTTTTTCCTGATGAGGGGTCGCCAACGCGTATCACCTTGTTGGCTGATGATTGGCAGTGGAGTTTTTACGGTGTTGAGTTGCCAGCCCGGCACCCAACCTTCCACAGAAGGCACACACACGCACACACTCATGCCTAGGGCCAGTTTTAGCATGTCCAATCCACTTGCAGCATGTCTTTGGGGACGGAGCACCCATGGGAAACCCACACGACCACAGGGAGGACATGCAGACTCCGCACAGAAGACACCCCAGCCGAAGATCGAACCGGAGAGCCTCTTGCTGTGAGGCAACAACGCTAATAGCTGCACCAAATGTGTAGGGGAACAGGAGTGCTGTAAAATACTGGGGACAAGAAGGATATTTGATATGTATCTGTGACAAAAGAACATGTCATATGTGTGGAGAAATGCGACATGATATCAAAATGTGAATTCAAATGTTACAAATGTAACAAAATGGGATATTTATGGATGGATTTCAAAAATGAAAATAAGAGAAAGGAAACAAAGAAACAAAAAGAAGAAAAGGAATAAAGAGGCTTGTTAGAACTGGATGTGCGTATAGTAAGGTAGCCAAGAAATGCCTGCTGGCTGCAGCAGTTCTTCATTCAGATGTAAGGTAGTTTTTGCAGTGGTATGGGGTCCCTAGCTTTTTGTGTAATTTGGTAACAGACAGGGATATATTATTTGTTGACTTCTTTTAACTGTTGGTCAATTGTAATCCCTTGAACTTGGCCTCTACTGGAGAGATGGGGGTCCTGTTTGCAGAAATTATGGTGAAGGTGGTTGGGTCGGTATTCTTTGTTGGATGGAATAGTAAGAGTTGGGGTTTTTTGGGTTCAGTATCAGTTGTGAATTACTTAGCCAATGTTCTATGTCTGTGAAGGAATTCTGGGTATTTTTCAGGAACTGCTGGAGATTGGATGCAGAGCAGATTAGGGGTGTGTCATCGGCATGTTGTATTATTTCAGCTTTTGTAGTGGCTAAGTCAAGTTGGTTTGTAACAATATTGAAGAGAAGGGGACCGAGAATGGAACCCTGGAGAACACCTAGTAATACTGGGGGAGGTGGTGATAGGGAATCATGCCATTTAACTGACTGAATGTGGTTATTTAGATAACTTTTAAACCAGAGCAGGGTGGGGTTTCTAAGCTGAGCTCAGAGAGGTAGGTTAAGAGTCTGTTGTGGGAAACGGTATCAAATGCTTTGGATAGGTCCAGAAAGATGGCAGAGACGAGATGGCCTTGATTCCTGTGTGAATTTACGGAGTTGATGAAGTTGACTAGGGCAGTTGTGGTGCTGTGTTATGGTCAGAAACCATGTTGGGTTTTGAATAGTAGGTTATTAGTAAGGAGGTGGGTAAGGACTTGGCTGTGGACACATCTTTCAAGGATCTTAGATAAGGGTAACAGGATTGTGATAGGTCGATAGTTAGAGAGGTCGGTGGAGGGGCCATCTTTGTGGAGGAGGAATGATATAGGAAATCTTCCATAAAGATGGGGTTGTGTGTTCAGTGATGGATCTATTTATCAATATAGAAACGGGGTAGGCAATGGCCTTAGATGCAGTTTGAAGGTAGTTAGCTGGGAGGTTGTGGG
Organism: Protopterus annectens; assembly: GCF_019279795.1. Taxonomy (NCBI): domain Eukaryota; kingdom Metazoa; phylum Chordata; order Ceratodontiformes; family Protopteridae; genus Protopterus; species Protopterus annectens. The sequence continues at coordinate 1,774,171,177 of NC_056729.1, forward strand.
TGGTCAAGGTGGTGGGCTTAAGCCTGGATAAGAGCTTCTGGATGGTCGATGTTGGAACTGGTTTGAGTAAGAATTGTATTGTTTGAGTATGTATTGATTGTTTGAGCATTAGTGGATATTGGGAAGTTGGTGGGATCTGTGTTATTAATAAGTTTGACTATAGAGGAGGAAAAATTGTTTTTGAAGTCGGAAGCTATATCAGAGTTTGATCCTTCAATATTGGGTGGGGGTAGAGGTTCAGCTTGGTTGCAGGATATTGTTTACAGCTGCCCAGAATTTCTGATAGAGAGAGAGAAAGAGAGAGAGAGCTAATGATCACAGGTTGATATAAGTTGCAGTGTTCGTTTCTCACCTTTGGGAGGGAAATTGCATAGGTTTAAAATGGCCTATTAAGAAAGCTAGCCTAGTAATCAGCTATGAACTTATGAAACCACTAATCTAAGAACAATTGAAAATTAACATTTTAGAGTGCTTTCTGTAAATGTGAATGGTATTAAGAATACGTTAAGAAGAATATGGATTTTGGAGTGGTATAATACATGTGATATAGATGCAATTATATTAGAAGACACAAGATTTTTAACAAATGAAGAACGATTACAAAAAGAAAAACTATGGGGAGGAAAGATAATCTGGAATTTGGGGAATAAGAGATGTTCTGGAATAGTAATCTTCTATAGCAAAAAAGTAACGATACTAGTTGCAACTTTAGCAAAAATGAGAACAGTAACCACTGTAGATTTAAAACGGAAAGAACTATTTTATTTATTTAACTTTTTTTTTTTACCAGGATAGTCCAACTGGACAGCTAGTGCCCATTTTCAGTGGAGTCTTGGGGAGAAAAGAACAAAGAAAAAAATAATTATATGAAACAAGTATCTAGAATTATGACATTAAATGCTTATACTAATTGTAAAGAAAGGGAAAGGTTATTTCACCAGATTTTTGACTATGTAGTAATAAATATGAATATTATAATAACATGAAACTTTAATTGTAATTTAAGAGGCAAGCATAAAAGTAAAAGAAATGATATAAGAAACATGTAAGTTATAAGATATGGTAAGTTAAAATTTTGGAACAAAAATCATGGATTTACAAAAGGTGCATGTATAGAACTGAAATAGATTACTTTATAGTATTACAATGTTTAGTTATAAGAGAAGGGGAGGTAGCTGAAACAAGATTTTCTGATCATCTTGCAATACAGCTAGAGATAAAAGAAAATAAGGAATATATAAAAATAAGCAATGGAATAAAAAAGGATTAATGAGGAAGTATGGAATGAAGAAGGAAAGAGATTAGTAATACAGTTATGGAACGATCATGTTACTATGAGAACATTTTATAAAAATTGGTTTGAATGGTGGATGAAATTTCAGGAAAAATACAAGTTTTATTTACAGTGGCGATATATGAAAAAAGTAGGGAAAGAAAAATACAAATGAACTTATAACTATCCACTGGAAGATTTAGAAGATAATGATAGAAAGTACAAAGAAAAAAGAATTATATGAAAGAAGTAAAGAAAAAATGCAAGAATTGCTATATATGCAAACACATTTTTACAAGGAAAAAGAGAAGAAATATCAAGTTACTTCAGAAGATTAGTAAAGGAAGATCGTAGTGTAATGATAGAAATAAGACATGTAAAAGGAGAAATAAAAAAACTCAGGAAAAGATTATGAATACTGCAGTACAACATGTACAAAAATGTTTAAAAAAAAGAGAAGGTAATGAAAAAATATAGAAAGTAAAAAAAAAGTTTTACAGAAAAATGAGAATAAAGAGTTGGAAAAGGATATTTCTTTAAATGAGCTGATAAAGTATTAGGACAAGTAAATATAATTTGCCTGCTGGGCCAGATGGAACAGAGTATGAAATGTTTAGAGTTTATGGGATTGGTAAAAATATATTTGTAAAGATTTTGAATGAATAGTTAAATTAAGGTTTTATCTATAAAAAATTATGTTATGGAATACTTAAATTTATATGGAAGAAAGAAGATAGAAGACAATTAAAAATCTGGAGATTGATAGCACTGAATAATAATGATTATACGATCTTTATCAAAATAATACAAAAGAGATCAGAAACTAAAATGGAACATATTATGGAAGATAGTATATATAGTATAAAGTAGAAGGGTTGTCAAGACTTATTAATGATAGATCCAGAAACTGTGGATGATAATATGAATGAATAGAAAATAGAAGTGAAAATCATGATGGAAGACCTTAATAAGGCATTTGACACAATTGGACATGAAATCTTATTGATAATAAAGAAAGTATATAATTAAAGTGAGAAAGTTAGGAAATCATGCATGCCAGCGTACAGTAATAATAAAGTAAAAATACTTGTAAATGGCTGGTTAAGCCAAGGGGTACATATGAAGAGCGTTGTAAGACAGGGATGTCCAATGAGTTGTATACACTTTGCTTTAGTTATGAATGTGAAAGTATGTGAAATTAATTAAACAATGAAGGAGGTGTGCTATATACCACCTAAAGGGTTAAGAATTGTTCTGTTAACTTATGCAGATGACATTATAATAACTGCAAAGAATAACATTTGGATAAAAAGAAGTAAGTTATACAAATGAGTGTCTTGAAGTGATAGGGATGACTTTAAATAAAGAGAAAAGTAAAGGTTTAGGTGATGTAATAAAGACAGGTGGCACATATTTTACAATGAATGAAATTCCTATGTTAGGTATATAATATGGGAATAAAGATGTATGTAGAATTCGATGGTAAAAGATCAACAGAAGAAATAAAACAAAACTGTGTTTTCTGGAGAACATATAAGTTATCATTCAGAAAAAAAAGACTTATTTGATAAATTCAGTACACTAATGGGAAAGTATCATACATAGCAAGTGCATCTATGATGCCAAAAGTATTTGAAAAAAGAGTTATTGCAGATATTTTATTTCATTTATGAGGTTCTAGACTAAACCCAATAAAAAGAGGAATTATGTAAACAAATAAAGAGCAAGGAGGTTTAGGGTTAATTAACCCAGTGGTATATGCTGCTTCATTAAATTTGTATAAAGTGTTGAAGTGGATGACTGAAAAAACATGAGAGATTAGTAGTACAATTGTATAAATATGAGTATGATACATTTTAGGTATGATTAAGAAAGAGTAAAACAGAAAGAGTATATAAATGAAGGAATAAAAAATATTTTTGTGAAAAATAAAAATGATGCTACACAAAAAGAAAAGTATGGCATAAGAACGTAATGATAAAAAGATTACTAAGTAAAACCATCAGAAAATCTAAAAGATAAAAAATAAAGCTATAAAAATAAGAAGCAAATGGTATAATCAGAAAGTAGAATGTCAAGATTGTTAGTAGAGGCAGGCAACAGATAAATTGCCTGTAAGAAGAAATATGCCATATAAAAAGAAAAGTGATAGAATATGTTTACATTGTCAAGAAGAAGAAGAAACTACAGAACATGTGTTTTTCAAAATGTAAAAAAACATATGGGTAAACTAGGTAAAGAAAATTTTTTGAAGATGTAAAGGAAGTGGATAAAATAAACATGGATATGATTAAGTATGAATCTTATAAGACTAGAAGTAAAGATTGTGGTTAAAGAATAGATAAAAAGTCATTTTATGTCATATGGGTTATGAAAGAAGGAATTAAATTATGTTAAATGGTAAATGGATTTTAGCAAAGATATTATGTCAAATCAGATGGTGGTTATGGAAAAAGGAGTGGGGGTCTAATACGGATAAAAATGTAGTATTATTGTAAAGGAAATTCTGAATATGTATAAACAGATTTGTATCTATATATATTTGTGCATTTGTAAATATTTGTAAATATATAAATATTCTGTAAATGCGAGTTATTTTTATATATAAACAAAGGACCCCTACTCTTTTCAATAGATACAGAAGAATCTTTTACTTCCACCTGAGCTGCCACCAAATCAAGCAGATGGGACCTCGGTTCAATGTTCCATTCCAAAGACAACAAACTCAGGAATACAACACCCACTTATGCTGCACTGCAATGTCAGCAATTCATCTACCTGGTGTGGGAATAGAACCAACATTCTTCTGCACCAATGGAGGACATAACACCTGTTCTGACACTGAAACTGCAAAATTGATGAAACTCATTTGCTCTCCCTCAGCAAGGATTCTTTTCAGCTCACTCAGTACCACAGATGAGAGACATTTACAAAGCCAACACCTGTTTGGAGTTTGCATGTTCTCCCTGTGTCTCTGTGGGGTTCCTCCCAACTCTGAAAAGTATGCTGAGTGTTTCCATCTCAAACTCAACAAAAGGACTGGAGCTGTGGGCAGCAGCACAGAATCTACATGGTGTCTTATAAGGGAAAGAGTTATACAAACCAACTGCGTTGGACATCTACTTTGGATTTAGTATCCTTATGATAATACAACATGGATCACAGACTGTGTACCATGGCAGAGTTAGCTAGTCAATGGTATAAAATATGGCTCTGTGTGATTTCATCATGTTGACTGATGTCATCAAAAGTGGCATCATGGGTATTTGCTGGTGATAAGTGGGTTAAGGACCAACCTACACCTGAGATCCACTCTAACAGTTGGAGGGGGTATGTGCCCGTATTTGCCGGTATGTGCCTGCGATAATGCCCAGTAACCCTGGATTAATAAGCTACGGGCTGGATGGTGTCCAGCTGCCCAGCAAGGGTTACCTTGGATTGCTCTGTTGAGCAAAAGCTGGATGTAAACCTCATCATCATCATCTTCTTTCAGCTGTTCCCATTAGGTGTCACCACAGCAGATCATTGGTTTCCATTTCTTCCTGTCCTCTGCATCTTGCTCTGTCACACCAACCACCTGTATGTCCTCTCTCACCACATCCATAAACCTTATCTTAGGCCTTCCTCTTTTCCAGTTACCTGGCAGCTTCATCCTTAGCATCTTTTTCCCAATATACTCTGCATCTCTCCTCAGCACATGTCCAAACAAACATAATCTTGCCTCTCTGGCTTTGTCTCCAAACCTTCCAACCTGGGCTGACCCTCTAATATACTTATTCCTAATCCTGTCCACCCTCATCACACCCAGTGCAAATCTTATCATCTTTAATTCTGCCACATCCAGCTCAAACACCTGCCTTTTTGTCAATGCCACTGTCTCCAACCCATATAACATAGCTGGTCTCACCCTCTTGTAGACCTTCTTTTTCACTCTTACTGGTACTTGTCTGTCACAAATCACTCCTGACACTCTTCTCCACCCACTACATCCTGCCTGTACTCTCTTCTTCATCTCTCTTCCACACTCACCATTACTCTAAACTATTGATCCCAAGTATTTAAATTCATCCACCTTCGCCACCTCTACTCCCTGCATCCTCACCATTCCTCTATCCTTCCTCTCATTTAAACACATATATTCTGTCTTAGTCCTGCTGACTTTCATTCCTCTTCTCTCTAGAGCATACCTCCATCTCTCCAGGGTCTCCCCAACCTGTTCCCTACTCTTACTACACATCACAATGTCATCTGCAAACATCATAGTTCATGTCCTGTCTGATCTCGTCTGTCAACCTGTCCATCACCATTGCAAATAAGAAAGGGCTCAGAGCTGATCCTTCATGTAATCCCACCTCCAACTTAAACACATCCATCACTCCCACCGCAGACCTCACCACTGTCACACTACCCTCGTACATATCCTGTACCACTCTTACATACTTCTCTGACACTCCCAACTTCCTCATACAATACCAGCTGGATGTAAAACTAAACTTGATATACATGAACTAAGAATTGCTACACTCAATGTAGGTTCACACAGGAAGCAGCCTCTAAGTGGATAACATAATGGTAAGGAGGAAGCTGGACATCCTATATATATCCAGGAGACAAGATGGAAGGGCACTGCAGCAAAGCCACTTGGCCTGGGATCCAGAGTCCACTACTCCAGAAGACAGGCTAGAAATGGATTGGAATAGTGGCGACAGAAAGGCTTCAGAAGCTATTGAGTGGTGCCATCAGAATTAGTGACAGACTCATGGCAATCCGACTCCAGTGCAATGACAGGGGCAGTATTCATAATCTCAGCGAATGCCCCACAGCAGGGTTGTAACAGTGAGGAAAAGAGTGCAGTCAGACAGCAGCTGCAGGACCTACTAGATAAAGCAGGACAACATGAACTGGTGTTAATGGTGACTTCAATGCACATATCGGAACAGACAGAACAGGATACGAGGACTGCCTCGGTTGACATGGGTGGGAAACAGAAATAAAGAAGTAGAGGTCATTCTAGACTTCTGTCTGGCAAACAACTTGACAGCAGCCAACACATGGCTTGGAAAGAAAGACAGTCACAAAATCACATACAAGAGTGGCCAAGATGCAACTCAGGTGGAATTCCTCCTAGGAAGGAAAGGTATGGGGTAGAATCAGTGACTATGAATTCATTTCCAGTGAAACAGTTGGCCCACAGCATAAACCACTGGTTGCCACAGTCAGTTGCAAGCAGTCAACTTTGAAGGCTTTAGGATGAAGTCATGGAAGCTGACAAGAAAGAAAGTATAACAGTTCAAGGAAAACTCGAGGCTGTAGCACCTCAAGAAAAACATGAAATAGGTGGAGTTGAAGACGAATGTCAGCCCCTCAAAACAGTATGTGTGAGGACTACAGAACAGCTATGTGGCTGAGCCAGGTATGGAAATAAGGTACATAAGGAAAGCTGGTGATGGAATACAGAAAGTCCAGAAAGTCATCAAAAGAAAGAAGGTGTGCAGGAAAAAGTGGAAGATAGAAAAGATGGGCTAGGCTAGGAAGGACTACTGGTTAGCTAATAAAAAAGCTAAGAAATGAGTTGCAATAGCAAAGAAGAAGGCATCAGAGACACTCTACTAACTTCTAGAAAGTAAGTCAGTAGATGGTTCAAAGAAACTATATCAGGTTGCAAGGTAAAGGCAAAAAGATGAAATAGATAGTCTGACACCCTTCATAAGGGATACCAGCAACAATCTGCTCACCAGTCCACATGATGTCAACGTCAGATGGATGGACTACTTCCAGCAGCTTCTGAATGAAGAAAACCCCACAGTAGCTGTACTGGTCCAGACACAGCTTATGATGAGAGGAGAAGCCCACGACAAAAGAAGAGCAGTGCTAAAGAAAATGAAGTCAGGGAAAGCAGTAAGTGCATAGGTTCATAGGTTTATAGGTTCATAGGTTCATAGGTTCATAGGATGATACTAGGCTATTGGCCCAGAGGCCCTTAAAAGCCTAGCCAAGAATTTCACCCATGTTCCCACAAAGTCAGCACCTGTTTCTTCTGTCCAGCAGGGACACAGGTGGGATCCCAGGGGTGTATTTTCTGTTTCCCATCCAGTTGTCCAGGTGCCTCTTAAAGAATGCTAGAGAGGTACTCTGCTTTGCATGGAGAGGGAGTCCATTCCACAGACATGGGAGTCTCTGGGACACAAATGTATCCCAACAACAAGTTCTATTAATATTACAGACCAGGTTGAGGCCTCGTGTGTGGGTTGCCTGAATGGATCTTGACTTATAGATATGAAGCAACTCCATCAAGGTGGGGTCTGAGATGGCCTTGTATGCCAGACACAGGTCACCTCTGAGCAGTCTATATGAGACTGAGTAGAGGGACAGGGCTTTCAGCCTATCTGTATAGGATAGGTGTTTAAAACCCTAGATTTTCCTGGTCAGGAACCTCTGTGGTCTCTCCAGCTGGTGCACGTGCTTAGCAAGGTACATGCCGAAGGGGGCACTGTACTCAATAATGGGTCTGATAAGGGAGGAGTACAGGGATGTTATGACTTTCTTGTTCCTGGATGAAATAGCTTTACTTATGAGGTGAACCATGTAGAAAGCCTTCCATACAACTAAGGTAATGTGGTGGTCAAAAGTTAGATTGCTATCAGCCTGGGTCCTTGGTACATTATTATTAAATTGGTAATTAGTGGGGACGTCATCTTCCCTAAAGGGGATAATGATGCATTTCTTGGCATTCAGTTTGAGGCCATGCTCCTGGCACCAGTCATTAGTTTGGGTAAGGCCCTCTTGAAAGATGTTCACATCACTAGAAGAATTTAAGACAGCACCCACCTTACAGTCATCCGCAAACTTGGTCAGCCACAGACCACTGGTTTTGGCTTGCACCTCAGAAAAGTATATCTCAAACAGTAGAGACCCCAAGACCAATCCTTAGGGTACACCACTTGTTACGGGTATACTACTAGAGGTTGCTTCCCCTACTTTGACTTAGTGGGTTCTATCAGTGAGCCAGTTAGCTACCCATCTGGTAACATATGGGTTGATGCCAAGCTGGGAGAGTTTATCTATTATGCCCTAGTGAGGAATAGTTTCAAAGGCTTTGGCTAGGTCAAGGTAGGCAGTGTGCACTGTCTTCTCCTCGTCCATGGCTTTGACTGTTTCAAAGAAGTTGACCACGTTTAATAGGTATGATCTCCCTTTGACAAAACCAAACTGTGTGGGGTCAAGCGTTTGGAGGTTGCCAATGTCCTTGTTTGTAAGGTCCATGATAATGGCTTCCATGGCCTTGCAGATCAGGCTAGTTAAGCTGATGGGCCTATAATTGCCTGGGTCAATGGACACTCCACCTTTGTGTAGAGGGATGATAGTGGCTGCCCTCCATTTGGCTGGCATGAAGCCAGTGCTCAGGCTTTGGTTGAATAGGGTGCCTAATGGAGCTGACAGCTCATGTCTGAGTTCATGTAGTATGCAGCCAGGGATGTTTTCGGGTCCCATGGAGTCTGTATTTTTTGCCTTTGAGAGGGCATTGAAGACCTGCACCCTGGTGATGAGGGGAGGGGGGCAGGTGCTGCGGATGTCCTGGTTTACTGATGGGGGGGGACAGGAGGTGAACTTTTCACTGACCCTGTCTGTCATCAGGTTGACTATATCTACAGCATTTGTGTATGTGGTTCTCTTGACCACCACTTCAGAGCAGATGTGGGTGTCACCTTTGAAGTTGTGGACATATGTGAAGAAGGCCTTGTGACTGTCCTTAGTGGATATGGCCAATTTGGCCTCGAAGTTAGCTTACAGGATTTCACCAGTGACCTTATTTTCTTGTTCAGACAAATGAGAGATCACTTCCAACTTGGCACTTGCTCCTTCTTGGTCTTGGACAGCAATTTTTTTTTTCATTTTATTATAGAGTTTGTTTATTGCTGCTGTCCACCAGACAGGTTTACTCTTCCTTGAGGAAGATGATTTAGTCCTGTGAGGTATTGCTGAGTCCATACAGCTATGTAGGTGCTCATATAGTTTTTTGGTGTAGGCTTGGACATTAGTACTTGTTTCAAATAAAGGGATGGAGGCTGTGAAGCTGCTTATACCTGCTCTCAGGAGATTATTGTCAGCTTTGGAAAAGTTCTTTTATTTGACCCTGACAAGCGGGGGTGTCAGGGGAGATGGTGAATTTGAAAGTGATCCTTTTATGGTTGAATTTTACCAACGAGGATGACACTGTAGGGGTGCTACATTGGCTAATCATTTGGTTAGAACCAGGTATGGGATATTTTCACTTTTCGTGGAGGTGTCGACCAGCTGATCCAATGCATTGGCATTGATGAAGTAAAGGAATCTCTGGGCATTCATGTTTGGGTTAGAATAGGTCTTCCACTCTATGGCTGGGTAGTTAAAGTCACCCAGGATCAGGGTAGAGGGTTGAATCCTGATGAATTCAAGTACGTCCAGATAGGTGGCATGGGCATCCTGAGTCATGATTGGGGGTCTGTAGCTAGCTATCATTGGAATAGGTGTTTTGTTAACAGTTAACTGCACTTGGAGTGTCTCCTGTGCGTCATACAATTTGACCAGCCTGGAGGTGTGTATGTCTTTGATAAATATTGAAACTCCACCTCCTCTGGCTTTGTAACTCTCCATTTGGAGTCTGAAAGTATGGTAGGATGAGTAACCTGGTAAGGATGGGGTGCTCTCCACAGCTTTGAACCAGATGTCAGTGACTGCACAAATGTCACCATCTTCTAGGGCAAGGAATGCTTGCAATGATTGCAGTTTCAGATGAGGTCACAGCCAGAATGATAAAGATGCTGGGTGAAATAGGAAAGAAATGGCTCCTGAGGGTATTCATATTAGTGTGAAGACAAAGACATATTCCAGATGATAAGACAAAAAACATACTAGTGCCAATATTCAAAAACAAAGGGGAGATTCACAACTGTGGCCAGTGCAGAGGTCCTGTCACATTGCATGAAAGTTCTGGAGAAGGTGACAGATAAATAAATGCTCAGAGTAGTAGAATGGAAGATGAGTGATCAGCAGTCCAGATTTAAATTAGGATGCAGCACAACTGACCCATTTTTTGCAGTGACAGAGATTCCTGAGAAGAAGCTAGAGATATGAAGAGTCCAACTGGGCATTCCTAGACTTGGAGAAAGCATATTACAAGGTCCCAAGAAAGCTGATTTGGGTAGTCCTGAGATTGATCAAAGTCCCAGAAACATTGGTAGAATTGGTGTAGGCTATGTATAAGGACCCAATGACTGAAGTACAGACAATGTTCGGTCTCACAGAGGGGTTCCCAGTGGGAGTGGGTGTGCATCAGGGTTCAGCTTTCAGCCCCCTGCTGTTCATATTGGTGATGGACTACATCAGCAATCAGATTGGAAGGGACAGATCAACAAAGTTGCTGTGTGCAGACGATGTGGCATTACATGCAGACTCTGAGCAAAAACTTAAGCAAAGGATAGGGGAGTGGAATGTAAAACTGAAGGCATGTGGGATGAAACTAAGTATAGATAAGATAGCTGTAATGGCAGTAATTGTTGGAGTTTAGTAGAAGCTGACTATTGAGAAAGAAGGGAAAATAGCGGAACAGATTAACAGCTTCAATTACCTGGGAGGGGTGCCGGATAAGAAGGTGGGTCTGAATGGGGAGGTCAAAGCTAGAATCAGACAGGCTGCAGCCAACTGGCATAGACTGTCAGGTGTTGTCTATGACAGAAGAATGCCAAAGAATCTTAAAAGTAAGGTGTACAAAACAGTGGTGCGACCAGTACTACTGTATGGTACAGAAACCTGGGCAGTAAAGGCAGAGCAGTTGAGGAAGCTAGAAGTGATGGAAATGAAGTGCCTGAGATGGGTGGTAGGATGCATATTGTGGGATAGACAAAGAAATGAGGACGTAAGAGCAGAAGCCAAAGGATATCCAACTGGAGAAAAGTTAAAAGAGCACAGATTATGATGGTTTAGGCACATGTGCAGAAAAGAGGAAGACAATCTGGTAAAGAATATTTAGAACAGTCAGAAAAAAGTCAAGAGGAAATGAGGGCATTCAGCAAAGACGTGGATGGATTGTGTGAGAGAAGACCTGCAACAGTCAGGCATGAGTTTCGAAGAAGGCAGGAGAGTGGAACTGAACAGAGAAATAGCAACAGTTGACACGACACTCCGACCCCATGTAGAAAATGGAAAAAGGAGGTTGATGATCATAGTGATTATGTTGATTATCAGCTTGGCATCCATCAGTGTTTTTTATTATGCCGTTCCCACATGTCTCCACCCTGTGCATGCCAATAGTGTCCAACAGGAGACTTGCAATGAGTTTGTGATATAATTGCTCTTGCTTAGGTGCACAACTCAACTAAAAACCCTGATCTCACTTACAGAAAGCATTGGATCTGCTGAGGTATGGCTAGATAAGTGTCCCACTCAAGTCCTTCCCTCCTCTGTGATGGATGAGTTGAAACCAGTGCTCACTACTAACCTTTGCCCTTTGCATGGGTGCCTGAGACACTAAACAAACTGGGTCACACTGAGGGCTCCATCCTTCTGCATCATGAAACTACGTCATGCAGGAATGGAGTCGCAACTGACACAAATTGACCAAAGTTTGAGTAGTAGTTCAATGACTGGAGTTTGATTAGTAGCTCTAGAAGCACCTAATGAAGCTAGAGGGAATGAAGATAGGAGGAAAGAGGCTTTTCTTCTTCACATCACTTCATGGGAAGTGACAGGAGTACATGCCGGTAAGGGTGTGCTGATTTGTATGTTCCACTGGAGACTGAAACTCACATTAGATGCTAGAAGAGGTGATTGGGTGAGTTGAGACATGTCACCACCTTTATACAGAGGTAGGGACTGCTCCTAGAGCACACCTAGCTGCAGGCAGTTTCTTATAGAAAAATTCTAGCATGTAGGGGGTGAGGCCTGAACTACTAAAGCCAAAAACTATCTCTGAGAGGCAGCTAAAGTGGTTTTCTAACCCTTCATTTTCCATGAAACTTTCTCCTACTGGCTAACTGAGGTGTGGCAACAGTAGTGTGGGGAGGGGAACTATCACAGTTAAAACTTTAATATACAGATTTGAGGTCAGACAGACTCAAGCAGGCACTGTGCACTGCCACGTATGAACAACCCAAATACTATCTTGCGAAAGGGACTGCAAAACAAACAAAAAGAAAACAAACAAAAAAAGAAAACTTGACAGTGAAACTCACAATAAAATGTAGTTCCTTCCTTTTGTCGATGATCTGCACTGGGAGAAATGTTGCCATGTTATGTCAGGAGACCTAGTCTTGCTATGGATTACAATAAAATCTAAGCAGAGACCCACGAGAGTGACATGTTATTTAAATATAATCCACACACAAAAAAGGGTAAAATGTGTGGATTATACTTTATGGACTTTTGGGTAAACCATTTATTCTACAAGTAGCGGTGTTTAATGTGATTTTGCTGACTTTTTTTTTAGATGTTATTTAAAGCTTTAGGTGTTCTACACAATGACACAACACTAAAATGAACACAATTAAAACTGAAAATTGTAGCACAATCAGAGAACATGTGGTGGGAAAAGTGAATGAAAAAAGTCTAAGCATCTGATAAAGCAGACATAATCAAACACGTCGTTTTCAGATGACTAGTGATTCGTAAAATTATAATTTGGCAATCAAATCCTAAAAGCAGTTAGTTATTCAGTCATGTAAGCTAACAACAAGCAGTAACAACTCTCCAATGAAACAACACCACATCCCGAAATAATCAGGGACATTTTTACAATATTAGTGCTATTAACAGGGATTTACTCACAGTGAGACATTGACAGAGTAAGAAAATGTAAATGAATGTACATTTTTTAAAGTAAAATAAGTATAGATATCATTATTGTCATTGTTATTAAGAGTAATTCACCACCTTTTCTCTAAAAGACACTAGTTTTAGGAGAAATTAAGAACAGAGCTAAAAATCTGAGTCAAAATCAGGGACAGCTGAGAGGTATGGGGAATGTCATTACCCACAAAGCAGCGTGAACATAAATAAACGACTAGCTCAGTCATTACAATCTGCTTCCATTATTAGTTAGGTATGCCTGAAGCAAGTTACAAGTGCGACTTGAAGAAAACTGCACCTTTGTTTTCTTTTTCATTGCTTGCTACTTGGGTTCAAAGGTCAGCAATAAATATGCTGATCACGGATGTCAACCTAGTTTTTGCTGCAAGATAAAACAATTCTCCATTATCTAGTAAAAAGATTACACCGATCTTGAGAACAACTGTGCTTTCGAAATCCATGTTACCTAATTTCTGATGACTGGATCTGACGCAATTCCATAAGTATGTCTGAGTATGGTTAGCACTGTATAGATATACATTTAGACTGCTTGAACTGCCAAGCCTTCAGATTTCTCATGGCATATGTGTCGTGTGTGAATAAGTATGTGTGTCAGTCCTGGATGGATTGGTATCCTTTTCTGCAGCAGTTACTCTGCCTTGCATCCAGCATAGGCTCCCCCACAGTCCTAAAATGCTAAAATGGATGAAACAAGCAATCAGAAAATAAATGAATGAATGAGTTCAGGAATGTCACAGTCTGGTGTTTGTCTTTCTAAAAAAATTATGAAGAGTTCTAAAATTTAAGTTTAAAACTCATCGCTTCTGCCTTTCGGGAAATGTTCATCTCCCTCCTAGAATTAGTTTCTCATTTCCTTGTCTATTTCCCTAGCTGTGAACTTTAATTTAAATTATGCTCTTCTTAGATGTACTCTCAATTTTGCTTTTATTTTAAAGACTTGCACCTGCACAGACATACCTCCCATTAACAGTATGTTGCTTTGAAACATGATGTGTCTTCTCTGCATTTTCACAAAAATTTGCTCCTTGCAAAGGTTTTTCTATTTCTTTTTATTGGAGCTCACTGCCTGACATTTAATGCAGATACGTACAATCTGTAGAAAGCAAAAAACATCAGTACAAAGGCAACACTTAAATATCAAAGCAGCTATTAGGCATGTGGTCCAGTAGACCACTGAGGAGCCTATCCCAATTTCCGAACTGCACTGAAGCCCTACCTTAAGTGATTCGCTTTTAGTGAAACTGTAGAGAAACAAATGCTGAGGGACTAAAAACCTTAAACTACAGGATGCAACTTGTTAATAACTCAGAGCTTTAATCATTTGTGCCAGACTTACAATTTGGTTTACTTTTCTAAGGTGACAAAATCATATGATTGTACTATCCTCTATATAACACATCCGGATGTGAAAACAGACTTGTGAATTTACACCACCATTACACCACAGAACCAGGTGCATGTGCTCACGTGTGCATTGCACAAGTACTTTATATTCATTGTCTTTTAGAACAGGAGTAAGCATTTTGTTAAGCATGAAAGGAAAAAGGGTTGAAATGCTCTTGAGATGGATTTACTCTCATATTTCTCCGCTGCATTTTAACAAGTGGTAACCACATAGCTCTCTCCCTCACACAAACCACATTGGCATAAAACTCAGTTGTAAAAAGGTAATGGTGCACCAAGTTACCCATAAAATAGAGGGTGATCAGACCTGTTTAATCCCAGTGGTGTCTAAATAAGGCTTAACTTCCTTAAATGCTTTACAGGAAAAAATAAGATACTGTATACAATCTAGCCTATGAATTTCTGTGTAAAACATTTGGATTAGTGATGCTTTACTGACAATAACTTAAAATGGGAACATTTGGAAATTATGGGGAGTGCTACATCATTTTAAGCTTTACAAATATCTCCCATGTATACACTAGCAGATGGGTACACTACAGCGGAGTATATCTCCCATGTATAAACTAGCAGATGGTTGCATTCCAGCGGAAGAGATAAGGACCATTGAATGTAGGAGGCAGATTGGCATCTTGTAGCTCTCAAATTTCATACCACTTTAAAGGGAGTCCACACCATCCTTGAAAATGCCTTAGGGGCCAGAACAAGAAACAACATGAAAACTCACTCCCTGAAGCAAGCAAAATGTCAGCCTCCCAGTATGTAATATTTTGCAGTTTTTTCTACATGTGATGACTAAACAACTTCTGTATTAAAGGCTTCAGTGGTATCTACCTGCACAAAGTCATTTATTTTAAATTTCATGTTATCATCCTTGAGCATGGCACTGTATTAACTGAAACCTCACAATAAATAAGATTTATTTATTTTTGTATTTATTTATTTGATAGATTCTTAAGCCAAAAGAGCCCATTTGGAGAAAAGGACAGTTAAAACAATCTGTAGAGTAAAACACAAAAATATTCATAATAACTGATAACTCAGGACTAGTACTAAACACAACAACATCTCTCAGCAGTGAAGCAACAGTACATGTTTAGATAACTAGGGCAGTACAGCGGTGCAGCAGTTAACGTTGTTGCCTCACAGCAAGACGTTCTCTAGTTCAATTCTCGGCTAGGGTGCCTTCTGTGCGGAATTTGCATGTTTTCCCTGCGTTAGCATGGATTTCCTCCGGGTACTCCGGTTTCCTTCCACAAAGGTTTTCCCCCGGCCTCCGCTGAAAATAGGCTCTGTCCTAGTCGGACTTTCCCGGTCAACAAAATAATAAATAAATAGATAAAATCAATAAACTGCACAATAAAAAATTCTGTCACAGTTAAACCAGTGCTATTTAACTGCACAGACAAATACGCAGACACATGTCTACATCATATGCATAAGGACATTTACTAGTAAAAGAAAAGATACCATGAAGTAGGAGGCCTGTCCAGGTTTGTATGGTGCAGGATCCTTTTAAATATGTTTACAAGAATGCAATGGCAGATTTGGCTAAGAAAACAAGTTACGTCCAAACTCAAATGCACATTCATGTAACCAGGGGAATAGAGTCTTGTCCCACTTTAGAAAAAGTGTACTCATCAGCAATTCTGACCTTCAGTGCCTTAAACTGCCACGTTCATATGATCAGGGGACAAGGTGAAATCTGATAACAAACGGATGATGCATTAAGGGGCATTATGACACTGAAGGCTTAATCCATTATACAGCTGGGTAAATATTTATTTATTTATTTATTTTACATTTGTTGACTGGGATAGTCCGACTGGATACCTATCCATTTACAGCGGAGGCCCGGGGAGAAAAGCTCCATGATAGTCAGAGTCAAAAATATAACAATGTACACATAATTACAGGTAAGTTATTTACAGAGCATACATGAAAAAACATGAGCTAGGCAAGTTCACAGGTATAGTTATCCCTGCTTTAAGTCATTGGAATACATTGACAGTAGGCAGAAAGTAATATATTATATACATTTATGAGGAGGGTTTACCAGGATTGTTACAGTGGCAAAGCCAGTTTCGTGACAGATGTTGTCTGAGTTTGGTTTTAAATTGGCAAAGGGAAGAGAGCGAAGTAATGTCGGCTGGAAGGAGATTCTAAACTCTGCCTACAGAGTTTGCAAATAGGGCATCCCCAGCTATATTGTTAATTTTGATTGTCTGAATTATCAATTTGTTTGAGGATCTAAGCAGTCTCTGATTGTTATGGGGAGTGATAATATTCCTTAGGGATGGTGTATTATCTGGATTATAGAGAATATTTTTAGCTATAGTCAGAAGGTTGTATTGGATTAGACTGGGAAGTTCTAGCCACCGAAGCTGTTTGAGGTTAATGCAGTGGTGTGTCCTAAATGGCAGGCCAGTGGCAAACCTGGCAATGTGATTGTAACAGGATGACAATCTATTTAGGACCAACTTGTTTAGATTAGAGAAAAGGGGGAGGCATATAGAAGTGTTGAGATTAGGTGGGTGCGGGCTATGGCAATCCTGGCTGGAGGGGTTAGGAAGGCTTTTATTCTATACAGTGATCCCAGTTTTTTATTGATGTTCTTGATTAATTGATTGACATGCAAGTCAGACTTTAGGTTATTATCAATAATGACTTCTAGTAGTTTTGTAGAGGGGTCAGGGGAGATGACAGTGCCATCCTTCGCATTAATGTTAAAGGTAAAAGCAGCAAACCTTTGTGTAGGTGAGAAAAACAGCATTTTGTTTTTTTTGGGGGGATTTAATAACAGGTGACGTTCAGAGAGCCAGTTTTCTATGGTATAAAGGTGGACTGGGTAGCAGACCTCAGTTCCAAAGGAGATGTAGAAGAGCAAATCAGGGTGGAGTCATCAGCGTATTGGATACAGCTGACCTTTGGGATGACAGTGTATAAGTCATTAATAAAGATGGAAAACAGTAGAGGCCCTAATATTGAGCCTTGTGGCACTCCAAGGGTGTTTGGTAGAAGGTTAGAGAGCTTGTCTTTCCAGCGAACAGCCTGCTGCCTCCCATTGAGGTAGGATTTAAACCACAGCAGGGCTTTGGAATCTAGATAGAAGGTTTTCAGGGTGTGTAACAAAAGTTGGTGATCAACCATATCAAATGCCTAAGAGAGATCCAAGAAGAGGGCAGAAGAGATATAATTGTTGTTACGGTTGTTGTTTATGGTATTGGTGAAAGCCTGGAGGGCCAAGGTTGTGCTGTGGTGTGGTTGGAATCGATGTTGGGTATCAGCCATGAGGTGATTTTGGATTAGGTGGTGCATGAGTTGCTTGTGTACACATTTTTCCATTATTTTTGCCAGTGGGGAAAGTATAGCAATTGGTCTATAGTTGGAGAAATCCGTGGAGGATCCCCTTTTATGTAATGGGATTACATAGGCTGTTTTCCATAAGGTGGGAATTTCTGCCTCTGTTATGGTCTGATTAATTAGAATCAATAGAGGATAGGCAATGGCATCAGCTGATTTTTGGAGGTACTCGGCGAGGAGTTGTTCAGTGGTGAGTGTGGTGGGTTTTAATTTTTTGAGTAGAGAGCGAATGAGTGATGTGGGCACTGGTTGGTGGCTAAATGAGGGTTGGTTTAGAGGGGTGGTATTATCAGGGCCGGGGGAGCTAGGAGGTAGTTGGCTAGCTAGGATTTCTATTGTTTCAGTAAAGAAATGGTTAAAGCAGTCTGAGACATCCTGAGGAGCTTTATCAATGGTAGCAGCTGGGATGGGGGTGGATATTTTTCCAGGGTGAAGTAGATTGTTCAGACCTGCCCAGAAATTCTGAGGATTATTCCAGTTAACTGTCCATAAATTATGATAGTGTTGTTTTTTGTCTGTTAGAATGGATTTTTTAGTTTCATTCCTAGCTTGTCTGTATTTAACATGATCATGGGGGACTTTCGTTAAGCGCCATAGGGCCCATAATTTGTTTCTACTATTGATTTTTGTCTGGTCTCTTTAGTAAGCCATGGTGCAGTTTTAGCTTTTGTTCACTTTGAGCAGGCAGGAGCATGCAGATCTAGGATTTCAAGAAATGTATTGTTGAAATATGCAACTGTACAGCATCCAGGGCTGGTGGCACAGGGTCAGCCATTAGAGGACAAGCCTATTAGAGGATGCAAGCCCTGCCAGAGCTCCCCAATGCAGCCTTGGATGAGGGCCTGTTCTTTGGATACCATTACAAAGGGATACTTAGCATAGTAGAGGGTAAGAAGAAGACAATGTTAGCAGGCAGAAAAACTGCCCCACAACAAACAAAGGGTAGAAAGCACCTCCAAAACAGGAAGTGTTAAGGAGATCAGAAGGAGTAGCCTGGGAGCCCTCTGGGAACACCAGAATCTATACCTCACTTCTCACTTCCCTTCCCTCCCTTACCAAAAACCCAACAGCTGCCCTTAGATATTCCATGTCCTTTACAAAACCTCAGATGAAGCTGGATAAGGCATTAACTTACATCTGGATTGCTTTAAGATCCTAGGTCTTTCTCTCTCTCTTTCCCTCTCAGCTTTTTCAAGTCTAGCTTAACACCCTCAAGATTAGTTGTCTTTCTAGGGACTCTACTAGGCTTTTCAAGTCAGACAGCCTTTCTTTCCCAAGAATGACAAGATTTTGTGGCCTACTTATAAGCTCCTCAGGTCAGACAGACTTCCTTCCCCTGGACAGACTAGACTTTGCGGCCTACTCATTGCATGACATGGCTAACAGGGTTCATATATCAGCAAGCAGGTTCCCACAAATCCTAGCATGCACTACACTGAAATTCTTATCATCCTTTTGGCAAATGTCTTACAAGGAAATTAAAAGAGTGTGTCTGGCACCACCATACAGAATCTCTGGAGAAGACAATGCAGGTCTTCTCTTGAGTCTTCCATAAGTAAGGAAAGCAAATTGTAGAGATGTGGGCTGCAGAAAAATCAATCCATGTATTACTTTCAGAGAGCCATCCAAGAGCCAAAGCCTGACCACATATGCCCCTGACATGAATTGCAGAAAACATTCATCTGATCTGAAACTGCAGGGTATCTGGGAACATAAACAATTTTAGAGGCATTCCAAGCCAATCAGGAAGCCTTGAGTTTTTAATAACACACAGCAGTACAAGTTGACCCACTCTTATCCTGTTTGCAGAATGATTGTATAAGCATGGGAAATAGTTATAGGATCAGCTAGAAATTTACAGGCCTCATGTGTCCTTCTCAATTGTCTGTTGGCAGATCATCTGAATGGGACATCCACAGCCCTCCAGAAATAGATATTAGAGGCAGCTTCCTGAACCTTACTGATAGGCAGAGTACACCAGAAAATAGAAGTCTTTGTTTTTCCAAAAAACAAACAGTTGAAGAATGTCTGTCAGTTCAGTATGTCAGAGGGTTAGGACTGTGAGCTGTAGCTCCTGTGGTACAAGATTCAAGTCCCTCAAATCTCATTTGCCTACTCTGTGACCTTTGGCACATCTCTTAACCAGACATTGCTTCCAGGTCACCCCTGAAAAGGATCGTATGCCCAGTGGGTCTACCTTATTAACAAATGTGTATTATTAACAAAGTCTGCTCTACAGCACCATACAAGGATGATTGGGCAATGGATGCATTCTCTTCTAGCCACGAAGATCTACTTCTGATTGTTTACCCTTTTATCTTTATCCTCACCAGGATGATTATTCTATTCCTACTCTCATGAGGATGATTTTTCTATCCCTACTCTCCCCAGAGTGATTATTCTATCCCTACTTTCCCCAGATGGTTATTCTATCCCTAATCTCCCCGGGTGATTATTCTATCCCTAATCTCCCCGGGTGATTATTCTATCCCTAATCTCCCCAGGGTGATTATTCTCTCTACTCTCCCCAGGATGATTTTTCTATCCTTATTCTTCCCAGACTGACTAAAAAGACAGGGGAGGAGAGACCAAACATAGTGTTCAGAGCACTGATTCCCCTACATCTGACAAAGATCAGCACAAGAACCTCTCAACCCAGCTCAGTGGGTCCTTAGTACACATAAACCTGTACACACTCAACAAGCATAATATAACCTGTTGGTCCTTTAGGCACCAGTTCTCAGAGGACTGATACCAATCATAAAAGCAACTAGGATGCCATCTCCTACAAAATTCTACTTAGCTAAATGGAAAACATTTTCCTTATGGTGCCAAAGAAGGAATGAATAATCCATTTATCTCAAGTGTCTATGATCTTACAATAGCTTAACTACAGCAATGAACTGCAGCCAAAAATTGCATTAAAAAAACAAAAACTGCAGATGCCCATACAATTACAACATGCAATTACACTGGACTTCCTCAGATATATGTGGTCTCTGTTTAAAATGATTATATACTAAAAGCAATGCTTCCATCTAGTGCATAGAAGTGTAAATGACAACTTACAATAAAAACATCAGCAACACATAAAAAAACTTAATTATTTAAGACACTATAGAAAGAAATAAAATATCAAACTTTTTTGCAAGGGGTTTACTTCTACTCCTGAAAGGAAATTTTGACATAGTGGATGGCATTCTTGAACTGAAACTGTTTGTATGCAAGTTACATATGGTGCTGTTTTTCAATGAAGATGGTCACAGGGGTGAATTTAAGCAGAGATTATTTAGATCCAGTACTTTTGCACCACCACTGAAATCAGTTTTGGCATCATTTGAAGCAACTTGTGAGAATGAGATGAGAGCTTCGTATGGACAGTCAGGAATTTAAATCTATCAAAAGATGAAATGAAATTAGTCAAGTATAATTTTAAGGATGAAAGCGCTTATACAATAAATTTCATGTTGTAAGTGTATGAGCATCTGCAGTTTTTATTCTCTTTTGACTCTATAAGTGCCTGAATTTTTTGATATACAATTAAGCTATATCTCAGTGAAAGTGTATTTGTCTGCTATCTCAGCTTGCCCTCTTGTGGGCCACCCTTTGGCCTCATTGCAACAGTTTCGCAAGGCAGTTAACATCTGAGGCCCTCTACAAAAGTTAGTTACTTTGTTGGCTTATCGCTTCTCTTTCTTTTTTAACCAATTAAGTGAAATGCAGTTTTATTCCTCACACAGCCTGTGTTCAGCAGGGGCATTAGGGAAGTAAAATATCAAACCCAAAGCACACATAACGGCTTTTTGTCGAGAATTAGTATATAGCAGGTAAGTACAGAGCACAAGTTTGAAAATACAAGAAAACATAAAGTCGAGCAGAATATGAATAAAAACAAACCAGTTAAGTAAATATGTATGACAATATAACAATGAGATAAATGACTGCATATAAGTTAATACAATAAAAAAATAAGGAGATAATTTAAACATTTAATGTCAGTTAACAACAGCACAGTGACCCTAAATAGAAATGTAGTAAACACTTCAGAAGGGGGGCAAGATTCAGACAAGAAGAAAAACAAAGATTTTTTTTTAAATACATAATGAATATGTGAGTGCAGATAAGTCATATCAAAGTTGGATTCACTCTGTGTCCCTAGAGCAGTGGTATTTCTTTTCTGGTTGCAGGAGAGGTCTAAGTTTGAAAAGTGTTAACTCTTTGATTCTTTAAATTCATCAAGGATAGCATTTCAACAGGCTTGTACAGTCTTTCAAAATGTGTTTTCTGTATTAGTTTGAAAAGGGTCTCGTAAGAGTCAAAGAGATTAATCCTCTTCACAAGTACAGTTGTTCTGTTTTTAAAAGTCTAGATTTAAAATGAGGTCAGTAGCTACAATAAGGTTGGGGGTTGGTATAATGATTAAGGTTTTTACCTTATAGACACAAGGTACAGGGTTTAATTCTTACCTTTGAAAGGGAAACTGGCTAGGATTAAAATGACACAATGACAGCTAGCCTATGAACTAGTTCAAAGTGAAAATTATTTTTAAAACGTTGGGCTACAGCAGGTGTAGGTAGCCACTGATCTTTGGTTACTCTAGTACAATGGTAGTCTGAGTTATTGGCCACACAAATGATTTTCTTTGTTTTCCATAATTTGAAATAATTAGAATTGTAAGAAGAGTGTAATGGATGGGGTCCATATTCAAGCCAAGGTAACAGTACGTTAAGTCAAGGTTTGAGTGTAAGGAGATTCTATAAACAATCCTAAGCAGATTTAGGACCTTCTCAGCTTCCTCTTCTGTGTGATGTAAAAAGGAAAAATTGGAATTGAGCGTAATTCTAAGACATCTTCTTGATGTGGTCACAAGTAAGGAGAGTATATAGAAGTTGTAAGAAAGAAGTTTGTGGTTTTACACTGAGAAGCTTCCAACAACATAATGTTTCTTTTGCAAGTGTTAACACATTGCGAGCACTTCGCCAGTTCTATAGATAGTTGAAATCTTCTGGCAGCACATTTGTAATCGACTATAAGTTCTTACCAGACTTAGTAATAGTAATATCATTGATATGAAGAAGATAATTTGACCAAGGAAGAGCCATGCTGAAGTCATTAACAAAAAGTGAGAAAATAAGAAGACGTACTACATACCCCTGTGGGATACGCCTGTGGGATACCCGTGTGGGATACCAGTGGAAGAAGCACATGTTTATCATAGTTGCCTATAATGACTTAAATATTCTTCTGAAAGATAGCTTTTTTGAAATCTGGTGTATTGTCAGGGAGGCCAAGGTGATAATTCATCAAACTGCACTACTGGTGTCACACTTACCCTTGGTACAGAAGGCTGTAGGTTGTATTCCCACACCTGGTAGAGCAATAGCTGTTAGAAAATGGCCGTACGGTAAATCAGTACCCTGACTAGGGAACAAATGTATTAATGTACAACTAATGCCTGGTGGAAAATGAGTCTGCCAGTTCACAACAGCATATCAAACCACCGTAGAGCTTGGACTGAGAAAAATTAACAAATCGCCATTATTTTACACTCGCTAAGCAGCGCTTCTGCTGTTTAACGAGTGTAAAATGTCAAAAAAAGAAGACAGAAAAGTGTGTGTGTATGTGTGTGTGTGTGTGTGTGTGTGTGTGTGAGAGAATATGTGTGTGTGAGTGTGTGTGTGTGTGTGTGTGTGTGTGTGTGTTTGAGAATGTGTGTGAATGTGTGTGTGTGTGTGTGTGCCTATGTGTGTGTGTGTGTCTGTGTGTGTGTGTGAATGTGTGTGTGTGTGTGTGTGTGTGCGTGTGTGTGTGTGTGTGTGTGTGTGTGTGTGTGTGTGTGTGTGTGTGTGTGTGTGTGTGTGAGAGAGAATGTGTGTGTGTGTGTGTGTGTGTGTGTGTGTGTGTGTGTGTGTGTGTGTGTGTGTGTGTGTGTGTGTGTGTGTGTGAAAAAGAGAGAGAGAGGGAGAGAGTGAGTGAAGTGCAAAACTGAACCAACGATCCCCTGGTAGCATATGTGTCAGAGAGTGAAGACAGATTGATCTCTGGCAGCTCTTAAGAGAATGGGGTCTCTGTAAAATTGTTGTGTTTTACTTACTTATGTATTTTTAAGTACTGTTTTATTTTTTTTAATATATTTTGGACGTAAAATGTTTTCTCCAACACCATTTACATATATTACCGCAAGTATGAAACATTAAGCGGAGGAACTATTTTACATCAAAAATATATTAAAAAAATAAAATAAAACTTAAAAAATACATAAGTAAATAAAACACAACAATTTTACAGAGCGTCCATTATCTAAGTGCAATAATGCCCTCCAGGGTGTGTGTCAATGTGTAATTAATGCCCTTCCAGGGGTGTAGAGGCCCTCCGCCTGTGATATCAGGCTTCACAGCACCCCTGGGTGGGCATTAATTACACATTAACACACACCCTGTCAGGCATTATTGCTTCTATATTGCGCTGCAGCATAAGAGAGGAGCTACACCCTTGAGTTTGTCATCCTTTAAATAAGATGTTAAACCAAAGCCCCATCTGCCTGAGTTGGTGACAGCTCAATTGGATGGAAGAGATCCCACAGCACCTATTGAAAAAAAGTAGGGGAAGCTCCTCAATTCCCTGGCCAAATTTCCCCTGGTGGTAACAATACCACCTCAGGTCACCCCTGAAAAGAGGCTACTAGCCTACTGAAACTAACCTGCTCAACAATGAAATACATGCTATGGTCATAAGTCTCAAATGTGTGTTTATATCAAGTAAAATAGGACTAATTAGAAATCTGTCATCCATATTGTCATAGATTTTGCAGCTGGGTGTGTAGATTGCTTTTATTTACTTGTACATATCATTCAGGTTGTCATATTTAATAATACATTTTAAATTTGGTTGTAGAGCATTCTTTTCTAGAAATTTGTCAAAAGAGCAGTTTTTGAAGGTAAAACTGTGAAGAGGGATAAACAGAACAGCATACAGCTAAGAAAAAAAGTGAAGAAAAAGACTGTAGCAAGTAAATACAGCCAAGTAAAATCCAAACAATGGAAACAGAAAACACTGGCGCTAGAAACACAAATGATTTTGCTGCATTTGAACTGTGTACACTATGGATCTTGTCAAACAGAATTTGACTAGAATATTATTTTTCTAATCGCAAATAAACAAACTCACTGTAAAACAGCCTGGTAGTTAGCTTGAAGATTTAAACCTGTGACCTGTAGCTCCTATGGTGCCGTGTTTGAGTCCCTCTTCCTTCATTTGCTTATTGTCTGACGTTAAGCAAGTCACTTTGAAAGACAGTGCTTTGGGGCAACCAAGAATTTTAGCTGAACTCCTCAATGGTACTCTGGACTGTAGCCTAGTGACTACCTGTAATAAGTTTATATAACGCAATATTTTGTTTCATTCCTCTATATTCCAAACAATACTGCACTGATTAAACTGCAATGTTCACACCTGTTGATACTGTCATGAATTATTCTGTTTTTTTTTTTTTTGTCATAAAAATCTCTGTTACTTTAGCTTTGAAAGATGTTCACCCATCCATCCACAACCTCTTTTCCCATTTTTACACACGTGGTTGGGGTGTCACTTCAAGAGTGAATATAATCTACAGCCAAAATTCACACCATCGAGTATCCATTGATATATTAGAATCTGTTGCCTCCAGAGCACCTGGATAGATATTCTTGTGACATTACATTTTTTGGCATAGCAGGAATGTTAATGCTTATCACTGTTTAACATTGCAAGGTACAGTATCAGTGAGGGAATAAGTACCATTCTTGCCTTTAGTGCAGAAGGTCATGGGTTCTAATCTCACATTAAATAGAAGGGTTGCTAACACTGCTGTGTAACCACAGGGGTGTTGAATTCCTGAGTTCATTGGTGTTTGGATGGCATATAAAACCATGGTCCGATCTGCCCAGGTGAAAAGAAAGGGTTCCATGGCGCCTATTGAAAAGAGGAGGAAGTCCTCATTTAACACAATATAACAAATGATTTACATATTTACAGAATGTACATAAATGCTGTCACATATATACACATTTCTATTTTTGTACCATTTATAATTTTTCTTATAACATTGTCATTTTTATTCTTCCTTAACGGACCCCCCACTCCTTCTTCCATGACTTTAATCTGATTCTCCGTACTATATCTGCCGAAATCTATTCCCATTAAATAAAATTTCATACAATCTTTCATCACAAGTAACCCATATTACATACAATAAATGATCTGCCCTTCTCTCATATTCTTTTCTTCTTATTCTTATAACATCCATACATAATTCAGATTCACATTGTTTATGTCATTAATAGTCACAAAACCAGTTTTTCACTTTTCCAGAGTCTCACCACTCTTAAATTTAAAACAACATGCTCTGATGTCCCTTTCTCCCATGAAATAAAACGCTCAATGTTTTTATATGGCATATTTCCCTTTATATTAATGTATTTATTACCAGTCTCCCTAGGAAATCCTGCCACTCTACTATCTTAGTAACCACATTTTCCTGACTTTAACAGTTTTAATCACTTCTTCTGGTAAATGTTCACATGGATTTACATAATAATACTATCTTATTACACCAAATACTTCTATTTTTCATTATTATCAGCAGTTTTTATTTTCCGTGTTAGTATTGTTTCTTGATATTTTTTACATTTCTTCATTTACATACCCCAGGATTCAGCAAGCAGCCGTGCAGGAATAAGTTATTCCTGCATGGCAGGGACCATTCCCATACAGCACGGCAGCACGCCTTGCATATTCATGAAGGCGCACTGCCTTTGCTGTTAAACATGGAGCTGTGTACGAGTGCAGAGGGTGTGTCTGAGAGCAGAGCTCTCTCAATACATAGGAACCTGCACTCCAGAATAGCCTTTCGGCAACTAAAAATGAGCGAGAATGCTCATAACACCCCCAACCCTTCAGGAAAACAAAAATCAGTGGTCAAAGGCATAAGGGACAATCGGCCCTGCCAAGCATACCTCTCTCAACTATACAGATTTTCGCAGAATGCCCAGATGTTTGCCTCATATTTTTGGTGTGTTCCCCCTAAAATGTGTATTTGTATGACAAATAGCTGAGAATTAAAGTCGTTAAGTAATGACAAAACATTTGAGTTTAAGACTCCACACATTCTTCAGAAAATTCATGCTAATGTAAAACCTATTATTCTATCAACTTTTTAAGTTTGTAAGAGCAATATTTAAAATCCGCCCCTATTTGTCTCCCCATCATTGTAGGCTTTGTCCAGATATTTTGCTCTAAGAGATAGAGAGGTATTCTACCAAGCCCAAAGTTATTAGGATAATACAGGGAGCATAAGCACATAGCGCACACCTCCCAACCCATCAGAGTAAGTAATGTGGACAAAGCCAAAAGGGACAATTGTCCCACAAAGCAGAAAGCTGATAAAATAACAGGTTTAGCAATAGCAGGGATATTCTGAAGGGTATAGATAAAATAACACAACAAAGCTTTTTTTTTAATAAATGCAATAAAGTTTAAGCATAGCTGCGCAGGTGTGCCCATTGCTTAGCTATGCTTAGTCCAGCTTATACAGCACAAGAAGTTAAATAGCATGAGATATCTAAAATAAGCAGCATTGCAATAGTGTAGTGGTTAGAGCATACGCTTTGTGAACAGCCATTCCTGGTTCGATCCCCACAGTAACCCATTCCCATTTTACATGTGAAAGCAGTACATAAACAATTTTTTTAGTATTACCTACTAAATAACATATATTTGTTAACTGGAGTACTGCATTAGGTCCAGATGTGAGGTGTCAGTTTAATAAAGTTGTGAAATCCCCATATAAACACAAGTGCCCCATACAGTATAGTCACATATGAATAAATGTAATGAAAGCTCATTGGGGGATGTCAGGGACAGTAAACAAATTTATAATATGTAATGAATGATGAATCAATGCCATACAGCAGATCTATAAAATGAAAAATAAGCAATGCTAAGCATTGCACAGCTCTGCTTACCAGGTGTAAGCATTGTGTAAATATGACTGCTAAACAATGAGTAGCCCAGCTTAGTGGATTTGCCATTGGTAAGCAGTGTTGAACCTGTCCCTTTAAGCAATGCTAACCTTAGCTAAGCAGGTTTGCCCGTAGCTTAGCTTAGCTCAGCATATTCAAAACCATCCAATCATGACAAAGTGTCTGAAATCGGCCGTATTTAAACTCCACAGGTGGGAATACAGCTCATAACTGGTTTCAGCTTCCCACTGTAGGCAGAATGGCTGGAGTTGGACAGGGATTGCACTTCCAGGCACAGAGCTGGGGTATACAGGAGTCCAAGGTCATGGTAGGACTCCAGGTAAAAAAAACATGATGAGAGACTGCTGCTGGGCCAGTACCAGGGTTACCAATATAAAGCAGAAGCCTGGGACCGTCTCGCCCATGATCTCACCAGTGCCACTGGTATCCCTCGGACTGGTGAGCAGGTCAGGCAACACTATGCCAACTTGAAGCGGAGAATGAGGGAGGTCTTGGAAGAGTGGATCCAAGAAAAACGCAGAGGGGTGATGTCCCAGCAGTGTGTTAGTAGTCATACCATTACTGTTTACTAAAGTCCAGTGTGTGTATGTGATTGATAGGGATGCCTAAATATGTCTCTATTTCCTTTACAGCTGCAGCTGAGCAGGCTGTGAATCAGGAAGCCCATGCAAGTAGGCTGCAAAGGCTGAGTCGCAAAGCTGGTGAGTAACAATCCTGCTTGTAGTAGTCATAACAAATAAATATAAAAGTCAGCTGGCAATATAAAAACTGTTGTATGGGTTGTACTGAATAAACCAGACAATATGACAGCAATAGTCCAATCTAGGGCATATTTAAATAAAACTGTAACTGACTGGCAATAAAGCTCTAAATCCAGGACTGGTTGTGTTTACTCTGGTATTGTATGGCATGTATTGCTGCATTTTCTGAATAGTAATGCTGTATTAACCACTGTTACCCACACTGTGCTACATAAAAAATGTCTAGGAATGTCTGTATAAGACCGTAGTAAGTACAAGATCAGATTGTACAACCAAGTGAAACACTGAAAATGTAGACAGCAATATCCAAATGGCACACTCTACTGTGACTTAAATTGTTGTACTTTTAGCAGACACAGCCATGGTTCTAATCCTGGGAGTGGTAGTAAGCTGTATGCATAATCATACCTCTCAACTGTACAGATTTTTCAGAATGTCCAGATAATTGGCTCATATTTTCTGCCTGTTCCTCTGTCCCCCTGGCAAATCAGTGGGATGATCTCAGAACTGTAGTCACAAAATAATGACATACATTTGATTTTCAGACCTCAGAACCTTCAGAAAATGTATATTAAAATAAATCCTGTCACTGATGCAACTCTCCAAGTTTATGACAGCAATATTCAAAATATGTCTCTATTTGTACCAACATGTTGTCAAGCTTTGTCCAGAGTGTGTGCATTAAGAGACTGAGAGGTATGTGCAAAATATTAACTTTGAATCTGGGAATATGTGTAGAAACAGTCAGGTAGTGTTAACAAACACTCCCTCCACAGGTCTACCAGGTAAGAGATGTAAGAATTTAGCTATAAGACAGCTGAAATACAAACATACAACTTCCCTAATCCAAGGCCATAGGGTATTGTAATAATAATAATAATACCTGTAGAGTAATGATTAGAGCAATAATCATTAAATTTGTGAGTACTACAAGGATATATAAGTTGTTAATTGACACCCCCCCTCCCACCATATCTGCAACAATAATCTAAATACACAAATCAGTGGGTATGTTTACACCAAACCTACTGTTGGGAGATATGTCCTATTGCTCAATAAATATTGAAATGTGTTTCTATTAATGTTCCATGTTGAAATACTATCATTGGTGGCCTGTTGCTATCAATGTAACCTGCATGCCGTTGTAACAGCCACTGTGGTTCCATATATGCATGTGTTCTGTTTGGTATGCAAATGTTCCAAATCTGGTGTTTTGGGTTAATGGGAATATCTATGCATGCTGTTATGACTAATCCTGGATTGTGTTGACTACTACTAACCCACATTTGTTTTAAAACTGCAACACCATAGCACGTATAGGAAGGCCGGTCCCAGCGGACCCACCTCTTCCACCTCATCTGGCCGTGGCACCAGGCCTCAGCACACCTGGGACCCAACCTGGGACCTCCTCATCTGCTGGTCCTGCACCATCTTTGGGTGGAACTGCCTCAGGGGATGTGGTTCGTCCCCCTTCCTGGGAGCAGGCGCAGACAGGATCCTGTTACCTGAATTCAGGTCCAGGGATTAGTGCGTAGTGAGCTCTGAAGGGAGTTTGGAGATCTGCTATGTCAGCTTGAGAGCTGCATGGCACAATTAGAACGTCAGCCTGCCCCTCCTGCTCAGCCCCCAGCACAGCTACCTTAGGGCCGTGAATGTGCAGTGGTGACTGCCTGTGGGTGGGGACCTCAGTCCCACTGTTTCCATTTGGGGGCTCATGGGCTTCCGATTTCCAAACACCCCTCCCCATGTTTACCCTCCACAGTAGCAAATACTTAATAACACAGAGCTCACACACTGAGAACACGATAGTCAGTACTCAGAGTCCAGCTTTGCATGCAGGGGTGTATGGTTCTAGTACTACAATCTGCAATCTATTCTTACTTGGGAAAACATTAACAGTAGTAATATAATGATACAATACATGCACGTGCGACTGCATATAACCTGGGATACTACCCATGTAGGAAAAACATACAAACAGAAAAGAGTGTTGTACTAGCTGTATATACACAGGTGTCCCATACAGTATACTCACACCCCTTGCTACTGTAATGACAGCACATAGAAGCAAATTATGTACATGGAATTAAATACACTTATTAAATATGTCATTACCCTGCTATTTCATCAGACTGGAATGTGATCACTGGTTACCAGGCCTGAGCCATGCTTAGCAGGTGTAAGTATTGCTTAAATATAAATGCTAAGCAGATTTGCACACTGGTAAGCAAAGCCTACACAGTGTAAGCGCCTATTCATTTAATCATCGGTTAGCACCACTTACCATTGGGCAAACCCATGCAAACCCACTTAAAGCTGGTCGAAACTGCCTTATCCACTCTGTATCCAACAGTCCTTGTTCTGCCTAGCAGCAAAATAAACACCGCTTGCAGGTCTTGAACCGAGGACCCTGTACACTATAGTCACAGCAGTTAACCACTAGGCCATCACAGCTCCAAAGATGTTTGTTGTTTTTTCCACTATATCCGTTACACACATATCAGATAAATATGGTGGGATACATCTGGGTAGGTATATACAACACTCATGTTTACACATAACAAGGATATGGATATATATATATATATATATATATATATATATATATATATATATATATATATATATATATATATATATATATATATATATATATATATATATACATACATATGTAGATATATGTATACATATACATACACATATATATTTATATATATCGGAGTATGTCCAACAGCTCTGTGTTTGACATAGATTTGTATGTTAGGCAGAGATCGCCTCAGAGCAGACGACATGCAACGGAGTAAAGCAGGAGTTGTTTGAGACGGTCTGCATTGGGCATCTGCTTGAGACTGGTAATCCTCTTTGTGAGGTATTTCTGCGGCCTTTCCAGTTGTTATAGCTGTCGTGTGCGGTACATACCAAAAGGGGTGTTGTACTCTATAAGGGGTCTAATGAGTGACTAGTAGAGGGGAACAATGACCTCTTTTTTTCCTGGATGAAAAACCTTTTGTGATGAGGTGTGCCACGTAGAAGGATTTCCTAAGTACAGTGATGATGTGATTATCAAAGGAGAGACTACTGTCCACCTGTGTCCCAAGGTCTCTTATCACACTTTTGGTGTTAAGTAGACTGCCGCCTGTGTGGTAGTTCATGGGTACAGAGTTTGTACCAAAGGGGATGACAATACACTTTTTGGCATTCAGCTTGAGGCCATGGCTTTGACACCAGGCATCTGTCTCTGTGAGGCCCTTTTGTAGGATGTCCACATCGTTAGGAGTTTCAATTATGGCTCCTATTTTGCAGTCATCTATGAACTTTGTTTGCCAAAGACCTTCTGTGTTAGCCTGTACTTCAGAGAAGTAGATACCAAACAGGAGAGGACCTAGGACTGAACCCTGTGGTACTCCATTTGTCACTGGTCTGAAGTCGGATTTGGAGTCTACTACTTTCACAGTGTGGGTTCTGTCAGTGAGCCAGATGGTAACCCATCTTGTAACAGGGATTTATACCTAGTTTAGTAAGTTTATCTATAATTCCAGAGTGGGGGATGGTGTCGAAAGCTTTGCCAAGATCTAGATAGGCTGTGTAAACCACCTTACCCTCATCTATGGCTTTGGTGACTGCTTCAAAGAAGTCTATCAGGTTTAGGAGACATGATCTGCCTTTTACAAACCCAAACTGCGTGGGGTCCAGAGTTTGGAGATTACCAATGTCTTTGTTTATAAGTTCCATGATGATACATTCCATGGCTTTGCAGACCAGGCTCGTCAGACTAATGAGGTGGTAGTTCCCGGGGTCCATGGTGGCTCCCCCTTTGTGGAGTGGGATAACCGTCACTGTGCGCCATTTAGTGGGCACAAAGCCTGAGGTGAGGCTATGACTGAACATGGTACTTAGGTGGGGTGCCAGTTCATTCTGTAGTTCATGTAGAATGCAGCCTGGGATGTTGTCAGGTCCCATGGATGCTGTGTTCTTGGCTTTGGAGAGTGTGGTTTCTACATATGCAGCCGTGATTACAGGAACTTTGCATTCTTCCTGTATAGAGATGGGCCCTTTAGGGGGTGAGAGGGGGGATAAAGTTAGCACTGAACCTATCTGCCAGGATGTTGGCAATATCAGTTGGTTCTGTATATTTAGTGCCATGGTGTTGTAATTAAGAGCAGATCTGAGTGTTACCATTGAGATTCTTGACATAGCTATAGAATGCTTTGTGGTTGTCTTTAGAATCAGTGATGATTTTGTTTTTGTAACTAGCTTTGGAGGATTTTTATGAGGGATCTCAGCTTCTTACTGAGGCTGACCAAGGAGTTCCTCCAATCATGGGATTTTACTATTTTTTGCAACACTTTCTTTCTTCTGTTGTAGAGTGTGTTTATGGTAGGGGACCACCAGATTGGCTTCCTTTTCTTTGAGGATAGCATCTTGGTTCTGTTAGGGATAGCACAATCCATGCACTCGTGTAAATGCTTATAAAGTGCATTTGTGTTGGATTCAGCAGTCGTCCCTGCATGAGTGTCGTGAAGTTTGGCACTTCTGTCTTAAGAAGTGTGAAATTGGTTTTGGAGATTTTTTTTTATGGTGGTTTCCCTAATGAGGGGTTGGGGCGGGATGTGGATGTCTAGGGTGATTAGCTTGTGGTCGGTTCTGAGCAACGAGGAATTGACCTCTGGTGTGGAACACCAGTAGCCCATGTTGGTAATGACCATGTCTAGGATATTGCTGCCCCTGGTGGGGGTGTGGATAAGTTGATCCAAGGCATTGGAATTTATGAATTCCAGAAAACGTTGAGCAAAAGTGTTGGTACATGAGTACTTTTCCCATTTAAAGGTGGGGTAGTTGAAATCGCCCATTATTAGGGTGTTGGGTTGTACCCTAATATTTTCCAGTGTATGAAGAAATGAGGAGTGAAAATCCTGGGGCATGGTGGGTGATCTGTAGCAAGTATACATATAACGTATGACCATAACATGTAGTGGAGTCATACCTCAGCACCAATAGTCACAACCTCTTAGTGCAATGGGATGTCATGTAAGTATTGCAGGTATAAATGTAGAATGTTGCTACAGTAACAGGGGTTGTGTTAATAGACATGTGTGGGAATTTACTTCTGATACTGACATGTACGCCATTAGTTACTGACAGACATCATAAGATCGTCATAGTGAAGTACCACACAAATCACAGTAAAGATCCTGTGGAATACAGCAGAGATATGACCAATAAATGTGGACAGTGTGACACAATCTGGTCAGTCCAGAGGTATACACAGTACTTAGTGCAAGACGTGTGGACCAAGCCTGACAAAGTGGATGTTTCCAGTCATGTAAATGGGGGTATCACAAAAATACTGGAATAGATAAGCTCACACAGTTAATGCATTCATACACTCCTGTCTGTCTTAACATATATTAACCGGAGGAGCAGAGGTCCCAAACCCACATACTTCCCACTAGTTAGTGACATACATCTTTACAGCATCCCACTGCTTTGTCAGAAATACACATCAGTTATGGATGTCCAGGCAACAGTACATCTGACAAATATCTGGACATAACATCACACTAGGTAAATACAATGAGCTGCTAGGCATGTCACGAAGCACTGTGCAAACTACAGGCAGACTCCCACAACACTGACCCAAGTTTCCTATGGGGGAATGCACATGTACTTGCAAATATAGCAGGCACTACAGACATGTAACAGCATGAAGTAACAGACACCAGTATGAAAGTGCATACCCACAACCAATCTGAACACAGTCACAGTCACATTCACTTTATGGTAAGCCTAATTAATATTACAGTATATGGACCATGTGAAAAAAAATACCCTCATATGTGCCACTCACACAATAACCCTACATATACTGGTCCGATACCCAGTGTAGTCTGATGCCTGACTGTGGTATGGGATATGTGTCAGTCTGGCCCTACAAACACGTACGCTGATAGGGTACCATAATCTGGAGCAGCATGCAACATCAGATAGAACAGGACCAAGATCAATGACATCTACCACAGTCTGTAGAAGGGCCAAGTAATATATTACAATACACCCACTGTCAACAATCACCATATGTAGACAGACCTCACTACTGTACACAATACAACAGAATGTCCAGGTTTTGTCTTCAAATATGAGGCCTACTATACATAACACGTCTAGCAGTCTGATATCTCACTGGCTTGTTACCAGGTATGATGTCAGTAAATAATGATATACTGTACATATGCACTTCTTACTGCATGACATATGGACAAAGGGTGACAGACTTGGGGGACAGACGCACAAACACAGTGCCAATATTGACATGGTTGGGAGGGTGGCCT
Organism: Protopterus annectens; assembly: GCF_019279795.1. NCBI lineage: Eukaryota > Metazoa > Chordata > Ceratodontiformes > Protopteridae > Protopterus > Protopterus annectens. The sequence continues at coordinate 1,774,206,173 of NC_056729.1, forward strand.
AATGGTTAAGGTGTTTGCCTTACAAACACAAGGTGCAGGGTTCGAGTCTCACAAGGAATAATTAGCTAGGCTTAAAATGGCTCACAAGGATAGTTAGCTTAGTACTAATCTATGAAACTATGAACCTATTGCTGTAATAATCTGAGAAATTTCCTGGTGTAACAGGGTTTGTTGTGACATATCTCTTCTGAGGGATATGAAGTCAGTAACTCACATGGATGGCACCATGTACTGACTGCAATCATCAGAGTATGCTACTGCATTTCTAAAGATAGGAAATGTGTGAGTAACACAACACATATAAGACTCCAAACTCTGGCCAGTCTGCAGATAGCCGTACAGGTGAGAGTTTCCTCAACCACATAACCCTGTCATGACAGAATTTAAATCATGTAGAACAGCCATAACCGCACAAACCCTGTTAAACCAACATTACTTCAAATGTTGAACAGCAATACTTACATTTTGTCCCCATGTCTGGAACATCCCCCGCCTGTTTGTTGGCCTGTCTCCACAATGTATGTTGTAAGAGGTATTTCCAACTACCCTCTGTGATGCGGTTTGTCAAACACCCACATAAAGGCCTGCTCACAGTGAAGGAAAAGGGTCAACAGCCACATGAAGTGTTTAGTTATAAGTTTCCATGCAATTGGCTATAGGAATGATACCACAGGTGTTCCACATGCAGTTAGCAAGAGGGGACTGCAATTCGTGCACAGGCCATCAGCTGATCATGAGCATTACTTACAAAACTCAAACTGCTGCTTATGCAAAACTGATGTACTTTTCCACATCCACCAGAGAGGGAGGGAGAGAGAGAGAGAGAGAGAGAGAGAGAGACAGAGACAGAGACAGAGACAAAGTAAGAAAGGAAGGGAGTAAGAGAGTAAGATCCAAGCATGTGTGTGTATGATCCGTGGGTGGAGAGTGGTATCTGGGTATTATAACTTTTGCCTATATTGTTTACTAATCCATAGTCACATAGTAATTGCACATGGGTGTACACATTTATAGTTGAAGATTGTCTACAACAACCTCTACAGTGTTTGAAAACTGTTGGCCTTGTAATGTGGACAATGGGACATATAGGTACTGAATATAATGATGTAGCAAAACCCACACTGCAATGGATCCTGTCATTACACAATCACCCCAACACCCACACAGGATACTGATGACACACACACAAACACACACTTACCAGTACTGAGTTTCATACCACTACCTGATTATGTATTGCTATTACAGTGTTATCCAGTTATTGCACGTGCCACGGAGCTTACATGTCGGAGAGCTGTCCAAAGGTATCTTTGAAGGTAAATGACTTCAGCAACAGTGATAAAGCAGGGATAAGGGAAATGTAGTACATGTGAATGTCCACAAAAGTAGATGTCAGTAGAGACACACACACACACACATTTGCCAGTACTGAGATGCATAGGTTCATTGCTTCACAGGTGTGTAGTAGGTGAATGGGTCTGAAGGCTGTACAAGGCTAGGCAAAGGGAATACCTTGGCATCAGGCCGGCCACATGACAATGGTCTCCAGTGTGGCTCAGGGGTGTAGTCCCTGGAGTGGTCCCCAGGGGGGTATTGTATTCACCATCCACTCATCTGGGTTACTATTGTGGGTGGCCAGTGATGTGCACTGCTTCCCATGTATGTGATCTATATTCCATAACATGGACAGTATCTGGGTTGTGCACGTGCCCCACACGCATGTTCTTTGACATGTGGAAGTGTACTTGAGGTCTCTGGGGCATGGTGTGTGCACAGATTGTTATCTTCTGATGTAGCATTCCTGTCCTCATTTGTGGAGACCTGGCTATGGAACTGAGGTTGTGCTTGCACCTACATTGACAGTATGATACAGGTATTCAGTGGAGTTAGTGGTGTCTGTCCATACAGGCCATATGTATAAGACATGGTATTCCCTTTGTGGGTTACATTTGCAGACTCTACAGTTGTTGCAGGCGTCCAGTGGGGAACATAGCAAAAGGACCACTGTAAACATTTATTTGCCTACTGTAGGGATGGAACAGGGTGCCATGTCCTTTTATTTGCTGGATAACACACACTCAGTCAAGAGATGTAACACATCACAGTACTTTCTGATGTCAGTGGTGCTGTTGTGGTCAACAGGCATGTAGTCCACTGCAATCACAACATGGTTATTATCTGTGAGGAAATATGCATGGAACTACCAATATAGTGGCTGTTGCCTAGCCAAGTGTGTTTGTGTATGAGACATGGCTGGAGAGTGTTCTCTGAGTAATACAAGTGTTGCCTATATTGTTCACCAATCCATAATGTCACATGTCGGGCTATGGATTGTCTACACCAGCCTCTCTGGTGTTTGACATCTGTTGTCCTTGTAAGGTGGACATTGTGACATATACTAGGTCCTCAATATAATAATTTACAAAACTCACCCCACAATGCATCCTGTTATTACACAATCACAGCAACCTCCACACAGGATACTGATGACAAACACACACACTTGCCAGTACTGAGATTCAAACCCCTACATAGTTATGTATTGCTACTACAGTGGTACCACATTTATCGCATGTGCCATGGAGCTTATAGGATGGATGTTGTCTCAAGGTACTTCTAAGGTGAGGAACATCACCAGCCCTTGTAAATACTGGCATTGGGTGATGTAGTGGGTGAGAGATCCCAAAAATCATTTTAACCAAAACACACATTTACATTTGCCAGGGGTGAAGTTCAAACCTCTATCTAACAATCTTTATGGACCATTATGTTATGCATTTACCACATGCACCACTGACCTGACATGGTTTAGGGTTGGCAACAGGTACTTCTAAAGTGGATGATATCTGCAGGACTGCTAAGGCAGGCTCTGAGATGTATACTGGGTGTAAATGGGGCCAAAATCATTGAGGTACACACATACATATGTACACACACACACAAACACTTGCCACAGATGAGATTCAAACCCATACCTGTGTAGTTACTGCTACTACATTGTTCCGCATTTATGGCACACACCACATAGCTTACAGAGATAGACCTTGTCCACGGGGGTATTTCAAGGTGACTGACATCAGCAGGCTTGCTAAAGTAAGGCAATGGGAGGTGTAATGACTGTGAATGGCCTCAAAATCATTCATTTCTACACACACACACACACACACACACACACACACACACACACACACACACACACACAAAGTTTCACAGTTGCCATGTCTAGGATTAGAACTCCTACTTAACTAGTATGTTAGCATTACACAGTTATCACACATGCCATGGAGCTTATATGGCTGGCCCTTCTCCAAAGGGGTATTTCAAGGTGACTGACATCAGCAGGCTTGCTAAAGTAAGGCAGTGGGAGGTGTAGTGACTGTGAATGGCCTCAAAATCATTAATCTCTACACACACACACACACACACACACACACACACACACACACACACACACACACACACACACACACACACACAGAGTTTCACAGTTGCCATGTCTGGGATTAGAACTCCTACCTAACTAGTATGTTACACTATAGCATTATGCAGTTATCACAAGCACCTATGGGAAGTGCAGTGTGTGTGAATGGGCTATAAACCATTCCTCTGGAAACACACACACACAACACTCAGTCACAGACAACTTTACATTTGACAGGACTGGGTATACAAATGCTAGATGAATACTGACTTGTACTATTATGTTACACAGTTATCACAAGCACCACAGACACTATAGAGCTGAGGGCTACCAAAAGCAGACGTCTACAGTGATTGACATCGGCAAATCATGTGATACTGGCCAAATGGATGTGTGGTGGGTGGGACAGTTCTCATGATGACAATCTCTCTGTCACTGTCTGTCTCTCTCTTCCCCACATCTCTGTGTGTGTATGTTTGACCCATTATAGTGTGTTGGCCTTGGATATGTGTGAGTATTCCTATTGAATGTGTGTGTGAAGCATGAATGATGTGCAATGTGGTGTGTGTGCACAGACATCTGCGACTGACAGACATGTATAGTCCACTGTTGTTGTCAGACATGGGCTTCATTTCTCTATGTGTTGGAGCATGCCCACTATGACCTTCTGTATTTTCTTGTTAAACATGGGCTTCATTTCTCTAAGTGTAGGAACATGCCCAGCATGACCTTCTGTATTGAGTGTGTGAATCCATTCCAGGTAGGTTGTACTCCAGTGCAGGATTTTGTGTTCTACACCTGCAGCTAGCAACCTGTTTCTGCAGGATATCTGTAGATAGGTTGACAATATGGAGTCACAATGGGAGAAATATAGTGGGATATTGTAACTATTGTGTCCATGCTGCTTGTGTTACATGGTTGGTGTTAGAAGAGATATTCGGACATATGTACTGTTTTACACTGTGATGTATTATGTCATCAGCTACTGACAGGTATACATATTTGCTTGCAGTGATTTCCTGGGGAACACAAGATGAATGAAGCTGTGTCCAGTTTTTTGGTCTGCAACCTACATATTCTTGCACACTCATGCCATTCTGGAGGCGGAACTGCGGACACTTGCTGATGGGTCTGTGTAAATGGTCCAGCACCTTGGTACTGTGGTGGCTGAGGATCCCATGCTTGTATGTCTATCGACATAACAGAATGGCCATATCCTGCTGTGGGCATACCTTTCAGCTGTACAGATTCACCCAGGTTACCCAGAGGCAGGACTCATATATCTGGTCAGTTCCCCTTCACATTGTGGTTTAAGAGTGGGTTTGTAGCCACCCATTACTGGGTTTGCAGGCAGGGATAGTATGTGCACACATCAGAGATTCAGACTTCACACATTCCATGTAGTATGGGCACACATCAGAGTTTCAGACTTCACACACTCCATGGCGTCCATGCTTCTACACCCCCCCCACTCTGTTATTTATCCTCTTCCTAACATTATGCAAGCAATATCTGAGAAGTATCCCTATAGTTGTCCCTTCATCCCAGTGGTATTTGGGGTTGGTCCACAGTTCATGCAGTAGGACATGGTGAGCATGCTTCTGAGATCTGTCGACATGGCCTTGCATTTGTGTTCTGTGGACTGTGTCATGTCGTTAGTTGGGACCCCATGAGATAACATACATTGGCAGTACGGGTGAGGCACAGGCCTTTGACAGAGGGCTGTAGGGCATATGGTAGTGATGCAGGCCATCTGTAGCAGGCCAGTGCATTCTGTCACTCCTACAATCTCAGGCTGCAAGCCACTGGATTCCCCTGGGGTGACAGGGTAAGTGTGCAAGGTGTTAATGGCAATAGTTCCTCTCCATATTAATCCATTGTTCTGGATGCTGGCAGGATGCTGCTTACAGCTAGGAACACACCTGCATGGGACACCTCTTCAGCATGCTGCATTCTGCAGGTATTCCCATACAGAAGTGGCGGTCATACTGTACTCATTCCCAACAGCAGGGGTATGACCTGTGATAAACCTGTGGCTGATGGTGGGGTGAGCTGAGTGCATGTATGATATGGAAGCTTCTTGCAGCTGCCTCATAGATATACCTCGGACATTCCCCTTATGCTGCCTTGTGAGGGGACATAGGCAGTCTCTCATTACTTGATAACTGTGCTTTTTTTTTGATTTCTCCAAGTCTTTTGGGCTTCTAATACCATGATGGGAATGGACCCCATTCCTAAGTCAGAGTATGATTAAAGTTCATGAAATTAGTATTATTTCATTATTTGATGTTAGCCAAAAGTGCTCTTCGCAGTACCCACAATGTGCCCAGCAATGATTCCTTCTGCAATTCATATGGTGTTACATGAATTGGTAACATATCTAATTATGATTGTAAATTCTTTGTTATAAGAGCAGTTGCTCCAACTACTATTGGAACTGTCTGGCTATCTTTGTTCCACATGGCTCTCATTTCTGCCTGCAGATCAAGGTATTTTATGACTTTGTGTCTCTCTGTATGCAAGTCACTATAGTCACTAGGTGTGGCAATTTCAATGATCAATGCTACTTTTGTTTTCTTTTCTTGGATCACTATGTCCGGTTTTCTAGCATCTATCTTTTGGACTGTTGGTATTGGGAGATCCCATGTGATGTAAACCATCATTTTCTATGATTCTCTGTGGCTCATGTTTCCAATGTTTTTCAGCCACTTCAATACCATAATGTCTGCACAATCTCCAGTGTAGCAATCTCGCCACATTATTATGCCTTTCAGTATACAGTCTCTCTGCCATTAGAGCATCGCAACCAGCAATAAGGTGTGTAACTGTTTCCAACTCAGTTCCACAAAACCTACATTTGTCTGTTTCTCCCACATGTTCAATGGACTTAGTAAACCAGCGTGTACGCAGCCCACTATCTTGGGCTGCCAATATTAACCTTTCATTTCTTGATGCCTAATTCACCTCTCCTTAACCATTCCTGCATTCGTTCTTGATCAACATGAGGCTCTTCCAAAAGTTTTTTATACTTGCAACTATATTTATGTTTTTTTCCACATTTCTTGCCTTCTCATCTGATCTTTCACCTTATATTCTTTCTTTTGCTTTTTTAGCACATTCAGTTGCTGCCTGGTTTTTATCCACTTCTGATATGATTTCCATTCCTGCTTGACGTCGATATGCTTCTGCTAAATAAAGCAGAGATGTCATCTTAGATTTATTCTCCTCATGTTTCAAACTTTCACCACATTTGGATCATGTGAGGTCAATAGATATGCGTGGAGTCCCACGATTGCAGATCTATACATGTAATCAATTTCAAGGAGGCCCATCCCTCCTTCAGAATGGGGGATATATAATCTTGGTATACATTGATTTTTATAAATCATTTGGTGAGCATGAAGCATCCTTTTTGTTTTGATATCCAATCTATCCAGCACTTTTTGGGACCAGTCAATCACTCCAGAACTATAAGTTAGGACAGGAAGAGCAAACTGATTTATAGCTTGGATCTTGTTCCTAGGTGTCAGTGCTGTTTTCAAGATTAATTTAAGTCTTCTAAAGTACTCCTTACTAAGCCTTATTTGCATTTGTTCATGTTTTATTGCTGACCCTTCATCATTTCCCAAGTATTTATACACTCCCTCTTGCTCAAGTTTTTTTATATCACATTCTTGTCTCAAACTGACATTTTTCTGGTGCTGCAAATTTCCTTTTATAAAGGTTGTTTTGCACATTTATCAAGACCAAATGATATTCCGATATCATCTGAAAACATTTTGACAACCTGCAGCTGTGCTTTCAGTTCCTCATCTGATGAGCTATACAGTTTTAAATCATCAACAGAGAGAAGATGAGAAGTCATTAGACTTTGTTGTTTTCTAGAAGCCAAGTTATAGCCATGGTCTAAACTGTTAAGTAAACAGCTTAATGGGTTAATAGAAAGGCAGAATAACAAGGGTGACAGAGAGTTGCCCTGGAATATCCCCCTTTGAATTTTTATCCCTGGGATAATAATCTGCCCTTTATCATGGCTTAATTGCAAAGTGGTCTGCCACTGTTTCATGGTTACTGTAATGTAATCAATCAATGTAGGGTGTATGTTATACATTTTTAAGCACTCTTTTATCCATGAATGTGGGATACTATCAAATGCTTTTTTGTAGTCAATCCATGCCATACTTAGGTTCTTCACCTTCTTACAATTCTCCACTATAACTTTGTTTAACAACAAATGATCCTTTGTTCCATATGACTTTCTTTTATTACCCTTTTGTTCTACTGCCATAATTGAGTTGTCTTCTAAATGACTATAAACTCTGTCAGCGTCAATTCCCATGTATAGTTTGTATGTTGTCGGAAGACAAGTTATTGGTCTATAATTTTTAGGGTAGCTTGCAGGTTCACTTTTAAGTAAGAGCATTGTTTTTCCTGTTGTTAACCAGTGCAGTGTGTGTTCGGGGTGCATATATAAATAGTTCTTACTCATAGCTAAATCATCATGCAAAGAAGTTAATACTTTAAGCCAAAAGTTAGGTACCGCATCTGGGCCTGGGGTTTTCCAGTTAGAGGCTTTTCTCAACTTTATTTCAATCTCTCTAGTTGTTATTTCATCCCATTTCATATCCTGTACCTTTAAACTTCTTAGTTTTTCTTTATTTCTTCTATCCATTTAACATCTTTGTTATGTTCCACAGGATCTTCATAGATACTTCTCGAAAATGCATCTACTTCCTCTTTTTTTGCTGGTCTATCTATTCCTTTTACCTTATTTCCCAGTTCTCTATAAAACTTTTTTGGGTCATCAATAATTTATTTTGTGTTTTCCCTTATATTTATCTTCATATCTTTTAGGTCTTTCCACCTGTTTTGTAATTTTTAGTTTATCTCCAATAGTGCATAATAGATCCTGGTCTGTTCTAATACCACGCATTGCTTTTATAACATCTATCTTTCTTAATATTTTCATTGATCTGTTCCCTCTTCTAGAATCTTCTAGCAATGATACTTCTTGTCTTAGCTGCTTTACAGTTTTCTCTATTCAATATTTCCACAATAGTATACAATTTCTCCCCGTCCTTTCCCTCACTATCCTGTGTTCCTGTGGTAAAACTTTATCAGTTATTAATTTAGCAGCACAGTAATATATTCTGTTTACTTCTGTTATATCGCATGGGTCTCTATGGACAGTCCTAATTACTGTGTTCATTTGTTTTATCAAACTTCTGACTTTTGGGGTTTTATTAACCTTCTGCATTTTATTTCTCTCATTGATCTTGATATATCTGTCTTTGTCTATTAAATCAAGCAACTCTTCTCTTAACTCCTTTTCTTCCATACTGAGGGCACATGCCATGTTTTCCATTTCCTGTGGGCATTCTATAAAAAGTTCTAGAGCATCTTCCTGTGGCACCTTCTCTTCAATTTCATCCTGTGCTGTCCGCTGCTTTGTCATATGGGAACTCACTGGCCTATCACTCCTCAACATTGACTGCATCAGAGTTTCCATAGTTTCCTGTTCCTTCCCTTGCTGACCAGCTTCAAATGAATGTTTATATGGTTTCCTGTGCAAGGCTCCAAAATATCTTGATATGGCACCTGACCTGTTGCTTCCTGTTCCACTGGTTTCCCCTTAATTTGGAGATCCATTGCTCTGTCCTCTTGTGGTACTTTCTGCATTTGATTTTCTGCACTGAATCCTTCTCTTTGCAGCTGTTCCATAACCTCAGTTTCTATTTCTTTAACTTCTCCATTACTGATCTCTTTTTCTGCGTTTCCTCTTAATCTTCTTATTTTTGTATTATAAAGTTTTCCATGTCCGGATTCCTTTGCCTGTATTTTCCATCAAATATCTTTTTGTATTAGTTTTGCTTTCTCCTTTGCATAAATATTACACCATATTAAATCTTTTTTCCTTTCCCATGTCCGTATTTCTTCTTCACGTTTCCTGATCTTCTTGTTTTTCGTTATTCTGGGGACTCACTCCATCAAGCTGTGATGTAGTCTGTGTTAGACATTCTACATTAAATCCTTCACTTTGCAGGCACTCCATAACCAACTTCTATTTCTTTAACCTTTACTTTAATAATCATCTTTTTTACATTATGTTTTTAATAATAACTGTGCCTTTTGTGGTCTGCCAGTGTTTGGCCAGACTACATCAGTATTCCATACTACGCAGATAACTAATATTCTGCTAACCTGTATGTACAATTCCAAAGGTGTGTGCAGTTGACAGTTACATTTTATGTACTCTGACTAGGGTACTTCCACCTGTGTACTGTGTGTATGTCTGGGTCCACATTCATGGCATGTCCATCTTTCAGGTGCCGAGAGATATTGACATCTGAACAGTGAGTATGGATGACTGCTGAACTGAGTATTGCTGGGATGCACTGTGGTTGGCACTGCAGTTGTCCGAACATGGCCCTGTCATCGACAGTACTGGCCATAGGCCACTGGGACACAACCCGACATGCTGACCACTTCCACACAATATACAACAAACTAATACACAGAGCCCTGCATATTGTACACATGCAAAAATCTAGCCTGCAAATTGGGCCAGCTCAGGTAATCTGTCCTCCACTGTTAATAAAACCCACATGTACATGTTATTGCATTTCTACATAGGATTGTGGGGGGAGGGCACACCTGACAACTATAAACATTTGTTATGACTGTACTGGTATTTCAGGTACTCTGTTGGCTTCCATTTCGTTTTGTATTCAGACCCATCATGCAGACTGGAGGCATATCAGTAGAGTACAGATCTTAGGTTTTAGTGACCTACATTTCAGTTTCAGACTTCTTACCCTTCAGAACTAACATACAATTGCCTGATCTGTTGTAGTCTGTCTGCGTAGGTCCGGAGGGGGGCTGTTCTTCATTGCCATTAATTGGAGGCCTTAGCACAGCTTTTCTTTATGGTCATCTACACCTGTCCTGCTGGCTGAGGCTGGTGTTGTGTATCTGATCCTCACTGACATGCATGTGTGTGTCCTGTGGACACACATTTGGGCCACCACATGTACTACAGTGGGATTTGTCACCTTGTCTAGTACTGCCTACCTTGTTGACACCAGTATTTATTATGGACTCCATGCTGCCCATATAGGTGTCCACTATCTGCTGCCATCCCATTCAGCCACCCGATTCCCTTGCATGCTCACATGCATACCATCGATACAACTGGCAGAACATACTACTCCATTCAGCAATTGATAGGAAGAATGACTTACCTTGTGGCTCTGCCAGTACTGAGGATGGTGTTGGAGGGCTGACTATGTCGGATGCACATAGTACACTCCCTATACATGGTGAAGCTGTTTCCGCAGGATCATATTGTGTAGCATGGCACATACAATGAAAATGTGTGTACATGTAGCTGAAGAGTACTGCAAGGCTCCACCGGATTTGTCCAGGCGCCAGAACTGTGACTTGAGCATCCCAAATTCATGCTCTGTTATGATTCTGACTTGTGCGTGTGCCTCATTATGGAGTTCTTGTTCAGGTGTGTGTGCATTTCTGATGGGTGTCATCAGCCACGGCTCCAGTGCGTAACCAGCACCCTCCACTAGGTGGCCATATGAGATGTCCTCACTGGCAAATCTCTGGTACAGCTGTGTCATATGCCAAATGTGGGATTCATGATAGCTTCCAGGGCTGCTAGTACACTCATTCATTATAATGCCCTGGGCACCGCAGATGACCTGGCAGTTGATGGAAGGGAAGCCCCTGCGGTTTATTTAGACCCTACCCCGCTCACCGGGTGGTGCTTTGATGTGTATGTGCATGCAGTCTATAGCACCCACTACCTCAGGGTATTCTGCTATTTGTTGGAAGAGATGCATATTGTTGGTCAACACCTCATGGGTGTTGAGGAAATATATGTGCTCACCGGCATGTGCTGACATGGCATCTAGGAACTGGTGGATTACCCTGGATGCTGATGCCTGTGAGATCCCCATGATATCCTCAGTTGGCCTTTGGAAGGTACTTGTGGCTAGTATTCTTAAGTCTACACATACCTTGGTATCAACTAGGATGGGTTCCCCTCAGTTGGTTCTGTGTGTGAGATGTGGCCGGCACAGCTCGATGATTTGCTGTAGGAGGTCCCTGTCCACCATATAGCACTCCACTATCTCCAGCTCATGTAGCCCCTGGTAGGTTAGCTTGGGTCTGTACACTTTTCTCCTCCTCCTCACTATGGGTTGGTCATCAGCATTCTCATCCTCACCACCCCCAGCCTCTTCCACATATTGATATATGAGAGCAACAGCAGTCCCTATCATTTTGTTAGTTTTGTCAGGTAAAATTTCCCCGTCTGTGTACACTGGTGATGTAGAGTTTGTGGGAAAACCCAGAGTGAAAGGTGTTGCATAGTTTATAGTGGTGTGCTGGGCTGCTGCCTGTGTAATTGGCTCATTCTGATACATTTCACCTGCCAGCTATGCTAGTTCTCCTTGATTGCCTTCCTACTGCTGTTTTCCCTTCCCATTGCCTTCCTGTTTAAGACCCGAGGTGCGCCGTGCATACCCAGTGCTCAGATGTGAACAGAGCTGCTATTTCCTGTTTTTTTTTTTTTGTTTAAAACCTGGTGCACGGCACGCACACCCGTTTAGGCAGTGTAAACACTGCTAGGCAGCCTCAGACACCCCCCTTTCTTAGCTGTGCTTAGCTAAGGGCAAACACGGGACACAGAGCGCCAATAAGCTTACACCATGCATGACACTCCCACTTATGAGGTCATCTACCTCTTATCTTTTTTATTATTTATTTACATTTGTTGACCGGTAGTGTCCTACTGGACATAGGTCCATTTTCGGCAGAAGCCCGGGGAGAAAAGCTCCACAGTTAAAATATACAGACAATAGTTACATTGGACTTACATAGCAATTAACAATTTGATCAACATAGCAATTAACAATTACAAACATAAAACACCACCAGAAGGAATAAACCAAAATCCACAAAGTGTGCTTTAGCGCTTTCGTTTTTAATAAAAACTTCATCAGAATGAAGTACATCGTAACTAACCCTCCTTTTATACATGAATCTTTTACACCAATGACTAACAATTTGTTAATTAATCAATTAATGACATCATAATGATTAAATTACATAAATACAAAACAAAACAAAACACATCAACATCCATAAAATTACAAACATAGTTATAGATGAAGAATATAGTACATCAATAGACAACTAGAATCTTTATCATCTGCGAAGTACATAAAAGACATTAATAAATGTTACAATAAGAAGTTCTTGCTGTCTAATAAGTAGTTAGCATTATGAGCATCCGAGCTTGCTATAATCAAGGTAGTTAGTAGGGTGGAAAGAAAGGTGTTGAGTGATATTAGAGGGGGAGTTGCAAGGGCATAGCCAGTATGTTTTTAGGTGCACTTTTAGTAAAGTTTTGAAGTGGGTGCATGATGGTACAGAGGTAATTGTGGGTGGGAGGGAGTTCCATAATTTGGCTATGGCACAAAAGAATAGTGCTTCTCCAGCAGAGTTATTGGCTTTAGTGACCTATAAGTGATTTTTGTTGCTGTATCTTAGTGGTCTGGTGGTGCGATAGGGTTGGAGTAGATTCTGGAGGGATGGGACTTTTAGTGGATAGTTTACTAGTTTGTGGGCGAGTATGAGTTGATACCACTGAAGGAGGTGAGGGACTTCCCACTTATGCTTATACCATGGTGGTGTTGCACCTACATGGTTGGATGCAGGCTAACAGTGATGGGAAATCTGTGATTCAGTATCAGTCCCCTCATTTGCATAAAACTGACTGCTAATGCATGGTTACTAAACTGACACTCAGTCTTCCCCCTTAGCAACCACTATTCCATGGTATTGTTGTCTTATGCATGCCACTGACTATTATGGAAAAATGCTGATTTTGGTTTAAAAGCTTATTTACAACTTTTTTTCTTATTTTTGGGCCGATCCTGTTTGCGCACTGCTGCCCTACGCTTAAACTGCCGAAATCGGCCCAAAAAAAAAATGAAAGTTATTTTTTATAATTTTGCAACTATTTGCCATGCCAATAGCCATATATTTGGCCATTGACATGCCTACTACATTGAATACATGTTTTCTTTGGAGCTGTCATGCCTCCATTTTGTAATTTGCAGAAATGTATTCGGTTAGTAGCTGAATACATTTCTGCAGGTTACACTATTTCTGCACAGATGCCTGCCTGCTTCCTGGATCGCTAATTCAACTCATTTGCATGTTTTTCACCTGCAAATGAGGTAATTAGCATACAGGAGCTGTGTCCGTGCAGGAATAGTGTAGGAACACTCATGCAAATCCCGGAAGTTCATGCCATATTGCGTGCAGCAGCTCTTGCACTATTCCTGCACACCGTGCAGAGCTCCCTGAATCCTGGTGATAATCTTTTGCTCCTTTTCTTACTCTCAGCTCCCACAATTTGTACAAATATTTAAATATTCTCATTATCAATTTTAATTTTCTTCCTTTACCTACTTTAATACACTATGTAAGTTTAAAGATGCAGAATAAACCACAGGAATTAGAAACCCCAGTACCCTTTTTTCGTCATTCAGATACAACACCCCTCTTCTTACTGGGTTTAATCTTGAGTCCTATATGAAAGAAAACACCAACTGCATAATTTCCTTTTCATATTTTACTAGGATCATATAAACATTTCACATATATGCTAGTTTCCTATTAATAAAACTATACATCCTCCAAAGAAGACGTGTTTCTTGCATTTCCTTTAGCCAAGCCTTCCATTCCATCTGAACTGCATCATTTTCCACAAAAACTTAATTCACTGAAAAATGCACAAACCTAATTTTCTCAACATCACACAAACCCTTACGTTTATCTTTATTCAGGGTCATTCCCATTTCCTTTAAGCATCCATCCAAACAAACCAACACTTCCCTCATGCATATTTTATTTTTAGCAACTACAACTATATTCTCTGACTTTATCAAAACTCCTAGCATCGCCACATCCTTTTGCATCACATATCTAGCAACTTTCATTTTGTAAAGCTACATCACTCACTCCCACATTCAGTACCGGTGCAGACAATATTCCACTCATGGGACATCCTTGTCTTAGACACACTTCATGCACGTTTCTTTACTCGGCCACCAATTCACTAACAGTACCTTGCTATTATTTGCATATGCTGATATACACACTCTCCTAATTCTATCCCACAAAGCATGATGTCCTCCTGTAGCAAACACCTTGCTAATATCACCTACCCTAAGTTACACATCCTCCCCTTTACTTACAACCATCATCTGCAAGTTTTCTCACAACCAGTAGCAATTCTTGATAGGCTTTGCACCACAGGTAACCTTATCATCTTTTTTTTCCACAGAATGCAGCCACTCCAGAGCAACTTTCACTTCCTTAGTATTGTATTTCCATCCCACTGTTTTTCTGTCTGCAGCTTTCACTCCTTTGTCAGGAATCTTGCATCTTCTAACGCAGTAAAATCTACATGCCATTTTGCACACCATACAAGTATCCCTGCCCTTCTTACAGTGTTAATAGCACTGTGGACATTTAATGAAAGTTGTCTAAAATTGTTGTTTTTCCTTTTTTAAGGTTAGAGGAACTATTTTTAAATTTCTGCTTTCTTGCTTTACTTTCATCAGTTGAATATTTTTCTGGCATTTTGTACAAACAATCTTTGATCCTCTGAATAAGATTTTTCACTGACCAGAACTTTAAAAAAAGTTAGTGTCAATCCCATCTCCTGACCTCTCTTCCTGTACACAATCTCTGTCCTCCTTTTTCTCCTCCATCTTCACGTAGCTCACCCTCTCCCCAACCTCTAGTTCTCCTTCCTCCTCTTTTCATTATTTACTCTTTGCTCTTGACAAGACCACAGAAATACCTCACAAAGAGGATTATTGGCCTCAAACAGATGCCCTATGCAGACCGTCTCAAAAAACTACAGCTATACTCTGTCGCATATCGTCTTCTCAGGGGCGATCTCTGCCTAACATACAAAGCTATGTCAAACCCAGAGCTGTTGGACATGCTCCACCTAAAGAAATCCCAATCCCTCCGAGCTACACGCTCTAGAGACCTAAACCTTGTCACCACAATAAACAGAACATGCTGGAGGGATAGATTCCTGTCCCAGAGACTTCCCATACTCTGGAACAGACTACCTATGTCAAACAAAGCTCCTCATAAGCACTCCAAGAAAAATCTTGATGATTGGATGGGAAATAGGAAATTCACTCCAGGGATCACTTCTGTGGCTCTGCTCGACAGGGGCACAGGAAAATAATTTTCTTGGGTGGCGAAAGCCAGGGTACATTTTTGGCTAGGTTTATATAGGCCCTAGGGCCAATAGCCTAGTACCTACCTATGAACCTACCTACCTATGAATTGTTCCATACACTTCTGCACATTTGTTTGTTCTTTTTCTCGTAGTCTTACATTCTTTTTAAAACCAGTTTTATTTACAGTTTGTTGCTGCTCTCTATTTTGCCTGCTGTCACTGCTGCCTATGTTTTAGTTACCACATTATTTGCTGCCACAAAACCAGACATCTTCTCAATTTGTTGCTGCTTTCCTCTTACAGTTCCTGTCACTGCTGTATAAGTTTTAACTGCTGCCTTCTCTGCTGCCGCGTCACTTGGTTCCTTCTGCATATTACCATCCTCAGCACTTCAGAAATAGTTATCTGCCTTCTTACCCCATGATAGAGTAGAATGGTCATCTGGCTCAGTCTACTCGATTATTTTTAACAGGATATCATCTGCAAGCCCTCCTAAACAGTTGTATAATCTGCACCACTCCAAAAGACTTATTCCCTCCTGCAGTTCATTTGTATCTTCCACAACACAGGAATCTTTGTTTACATTCTGAAGCTCCAGATCGACGAACTCCAAATTCTCACTTTCCACCTCTAAACTCGCTACAGTTTTTCTCTCCTTCTTTGTGCTACTGCTGCTTCCCTTTGTGGCCTGCGTCGTGCTACTAGCACCATCTAACAGCTCCAAAGAGTAGGGGAAGTTCCCTGATTGCCTGTTCAAATTTCCCCTACTAGTATAAATGCCACTTTTATTTACTTATTTATTTAACATTTGTTGACCGGGAAAGTCTGACTAGGACAGAGCCTATTTTCAGTGGAGGCCCAGGGACAAACGCTTACATTTCTTATAATAAAGCTTTGGCTTATATCCATGTATTTGCAAAACCTACACATTTCACACTTATACATGCCTGAGAGTCTCACTGAACAAGGGCTGCTGTTTTCCAACAAATTCTTCAGGTTGCACTCCCTCCTAAAACCACAACTAAAAAATGTAACTGTAATTCTAGGACGACTGTGTACCTAGCACAATATCAATCTTGCCCAGCTTTCTACATCGGCAAGACCAACCGTAACTCGAAAGAACGAGTCTATGAACACATTTATAGCATGAAACGGGGCAAGCTTGAAAATGTCTTAGCTAGGCATACATCCTCTAATCAAACACATACTTTTAAATTCAGGGCCATTGACCAAGTTACTCTGGCCAACAGGGGTGGACCCAGTTCTTTATTATTAGAAAAACTTGAATTGATGTGGCAAATACATTTAAATGCTTGTTGTTACCCAGGATTAAATGAGATGTGTTCTATTTTATGTCTTTTAAAACAGAAGAGTTTAAGATAAATGGTACATATTTTGTTGTTGTGCTGCTATGTATTTTAAAAGTATTTTAATTTTTTTTATTATTTCTAGTTCAAGTAATTTTAAATATTTTCAAGCACACAGAGGGATACATTTTTGGAGGGAAGTGTGTAGTCATTACCCTAATTTGATCATGTGACTTTTTTGAAGTGTAATTAAGTAGGGATGTTTTTAGACATTTTTATCTGAAGAAGTCCTGGTTACTAATCAGACGAAAAGCGCTTCATTAAATAAATCCTATGCGGACCACTCCTTTGGTTGCTTTTGTTGTTTTCTTTGGTTTGTTTGTTTGGATTTTTGGCTTCCACAGGTATGAGCTTCGCACTGAGCAGCATATTGCCACCACAGAGGATGATACCACAGTACGAGCAAAAATAATTGTCTGATTTTCTGGTGTCATTCTAAGGGGATCCAATATTTATCATTTTCAGAGGACATGGTTAACAGACACATTGGTTTGTCACCTCTCTCCTCAAGGATTTTGTATACTGGCTAAAATTTTATCCACTCCCATAGTGCATTTTTTAGGCAATGCCAAACTGACAAGCCTACTGACACAGCAAAATTAACTCCATTGAACCTCAACGTATGACAGTTTAATGTCAGCAGCCTAAACAGATGTCTTAGGCCAGCTAAGAGAACACAACCTGTTATTTTTGTATTTGAATAGTATACCTACTAACCATATGTGTACTTAACTTGCTTGTTGTTTTCTACCCTCAGTCACAGCACTGCTGTTTTTGTATTCCTATCTAGACTATATGATTGTATTAGTGAAATGTATAACTTGGCTTCTTCATTTTGTGCTTGTAGCTGCGACTGAATCAACATTTGTATCTGAAAGTTGTACACGTATCCTACTGTTATTTATAAATACGGAGCTTTTCTTTACGAGCCTCCACTGAAAAAGAGCAGTTTGTCCAGTCAGACTTTCCAGGTAAACACACGTAAAGTAAATAAAATAAAAATAAGTAGACAAAACACTTCACTCCCTCAATGCCCTCCTCACATTCCAGAATCTAGACATCTGTTACTGATACATGGTTTAAAGTGGCAGAGAGTACCCTGGCACTGCAAGGTTTCAGTGCTTTCCACACTTTTGGACCAGTAGCTGCACAGACAAGGGTTAATGGAGGAGTTGTCTTAATATACATAAATAACAAGGTTACCTCTAGGGTGGTCAAACAGGATGACATACTGCAGTTCCTCCACGTGCAGAGCAGCATAGACAAAATCCTATACCATAACCTAGCCAGCTATAGGTCACCCTCCATGTCCTAAGAAGCTCACACTGCATACTTGGACCATTTGGAGACACTTACCATCCAACCTAACACCCTACTCATGGGAGATTTTAATTACCCCTCTATAAACTGGAAATACTACACATCCTAAAATCTACAGGCACAGAGATTTCTGGACTTCATAAACACTAACACTCTTGAACAAATAGTGAATACACCCACTAGAGGCACATACTGGGTCTCGTGCTAACAAATATGGGAGAATGCTGCACCCTCCCATGTCTCATCCTCTCTTGTAAGGTCTGAACATAAAACTGCCTCCTTCAAAATCAAAATCAGAATTGTAATCCCATTAAACCAGTAAAAGTTAGGAACTATTCCAAGGCAAATTACCTTTTAATCCATGGTAGTGGTGCTGCGGTAGCGTTGTCGCCTCACAGTAAGACGCTGACCGGTTCGACTCTCAGCTAGAGTGTCTTCTGCGTGGAGACATGCATGAATGGGCATACCTTCATTGAAGGTTGTGCGTTAGGGCTGGCAACTCAGCACGTAGAATCAACTGGCAATCATTAGCGGACAGGAGTTCCGCTGTGGTGACCCCTAACCGGGAAAAGCCGAAAGACACAACAACATTAAGTGATAGATTGTCAAAATTCAGTGCTCCTCCAAACCCGGAGAACACAGCAGCCTAGGCTTAATTTCTCTCAATCTCTGTACAGCCATGTCAATGGCTACATAGAGGTTGCTGTACCAACCAGAAGTAAGCTCAGGACTAGCCCTAGAAACAAGCCATCCAGGTGAAATCCCAAATTAAACAGAATGTACAGCAAAAGGAAAACAAAATATAACAAAAATCAGGAAAGATAACGTTGACAAATAAACTCTCTCAACAAACTAAATAGGCAACTAAGAGGGATAATTAGGTCAAGCGAAGTCAAGTTTGTGGTTAAGATAACTTCCCAGGTGAAAGATAACTATAAGCCTTCTACATCTATGTCAGAAACCTCAAGGACAGCAGAAAGCAATGTGGTGAACTGGTGATTAATGGTGCCACATTCTCTGAGCCTGGCAATATAGCAAACCTGTTAGTGGACCAATTCATTTCCAACTTTTCACCCCTTTCACCCCCAACAATCCCCTCAAAAATACCCTCAAACATAGCCCCTCCAGATACAACTAGGGAGCATGTACTGGTTACACTCACTAAAGTCAAGAACACGGCCTCAATGGGCCCCCAGTAACATTCCAGGATATCTCAAGAATAGTCTAAAATATGACTTATCAGGACCCATGGAGTCAATATTTAACTATAGTCTTAAAACAAGCATTATGCCATGAGACTGGAGTACTGCAATGGCCAAACCCCTTCATAAGGAAGCACCTTCACCAGATTCTGGAACTAGAGACCCATTACTCTGACTAGTCTTGAATTATCATGGAAGTTATCAACAAGGGCATAGAAAACTCCAGATACTGGATCCATCCCAGTTTGACATTGTCAAAGGAAGGCCATGCTTGCTGAATTTGGTGGACTTTTTTGAAAAGTTCACTAAGGCAATGGATGAGGGGAAAATTATGTATATTGCTTACCTAGATCTGGCTAAAGTATTTGATACAATACCCCACTCAGATGTTATCAACAAACTTATGGAACTAGGTATAAATCATTTTATAATATGCTGGATAGCTAGCTGGCTCACTGATAGGACCCAGGTGGTTAGACTCAGTGAGGTCACATCCACAAAGAGTCCAGTCATCAGTGGAGTTACCTGGGGATCTGTGCTGGACCCACTCCAGATTGGCATCTACTTCTTGGATATTAAAGCCAATGTCAAATGCCTATGGCTGATGGCATTTGCAGATGATTGTTAACTTGGAGCAGTCACTGAATTCCCCCAAGATAAGAATTTAGTCGCTCACTGCTGTTTTTCTCCTGTGATAAACATTTCTGTAGTGTCTTCTGCCTAAAATAGTATAGCTAGTAGCTGTAGCATCCTTTCCCACCCTATTGGTGTCTTGTTCTTATACATGGTAGCTTTGCAGTTGCCCGCCCTTACTATAAATTTGATCTGGGACACTCCTCCCAGTCCAGTCTCATTAGCTCATTCTACCTAATACAGAGATAACATTTGGGAAGGCCACCCCCTTAGTTTCTTAACATTGAATTATCTCCTTTCTCCCTTTCCACTTTACTAAATAAAAAAAAAAAAAACTTTATACAGCTGCTTTTACATTGTTTGTGTTTCTTCCTCTTACTCTAGTACTTCATCTTGGTTTTTCTATTATTTGTTCTCTAAAGTGTTCAATTGTATCTTCTCTGCTGCATTTATTACTGCTTGTTTTTAGCCTGTTTAAATTTTAATTGTTATTCTAAACCTCTTAGTTTTGGTTTAAGCACTTGAGCTTTAGGCCTACTCCTTAGCTCTCCCTGGCCTCTCCCCCTCAGATTCTGACAAATATGGATGGATAATTTCCTACGGTTTCTCTTGCCAGCCTGGTTGATATGGGCATCCTGAGACAGTGTAGCAACTGCCTCATGTACACGGACAACCATTTACTACTACCACCTAGGAACACAATTTGTGAGAGATGCAATTACATAAAGAAGCTCCTTCACAATCCAGTATATCTGGCACTGAGAAGGTTGTCAACACAATCACTACATCTCAAACACCACCCACAACTACACAACACACATCCACATATGCGGAGGTTCTCAACAAAAACAAACCCAAACAAAGGAGACTTCAGAGGCAAAAACACATGAGAACTCCACAACCCTCCACACCACATACCATGCATAGTCCACACACCAGTGTCTCGCAACCACTAAGGCCTAACCATAAACCCAACATATTAGTCATAGGAGACTCCATTGTGAGACACACAGATGTGCCTTTCACCAAGCTGGATAAGGAGAAAATCACGGTTAGTTGTTTGTCAGGTGCCAGAATCCATTATATCACACACGCACTCAAGTCTTTCAACAACAGGTGCTGTTATGATTCTGGCATAGTCCATGTTGGTTTGAAGTTCTTGAGATATACCTCCCTGGACTATATGAAGAGAAACATAACTGAGCTCACTGAATATGTGTCCCAGGCAGGTATCCCCAGCCTTAAGCAGCATTCTTCCATCACCCAGAATGATGCCTCAATACAAACAGAAAATGATTGACTTTAACAATTGGCTTAGTTTCTGGTGTCATTCCAGGGGGATCCAGTGCCTGATAGCCTGGGAAGATATGATCAACAGACCATGATGCTTTGCTAGAGATGGCCTGCATCTGTCTCAATTGGGCTTCAGGTTTCTGGCAAAGGCCCTTGCCTCCCCCGTAGTGCCTTTTTTAGGAAAGGTCATGAGGTCAGTACTACCAACATAAACATTTCAACAAAACGCAAATTTAAGATCATGCTGCTAAACACCAGAAGTCTAAACATGAAACTGCACTCATTGCAAGCATTCTTAACTCTGGAAGATGCTGACATTTGTGCAGTCACAGAAACTTGGTTCAAAGCTGCAGGGAGCACCCCAGCCTTACCTGGTTACTCATCCTATCATACATTCAGACCCCAAAATGTGGGCAACAAAGCCAAAGGAGCTGGAGTTTCAATATACATTAAAGACAAACACAGGCTGGTCAACCAGTATGATGCACAGGAGACACTCCAGGTGCAGTTAACCATTGACAAGACCCCTATTCAACTTATAGCTAGTTACAGGCCCCCAAATTTGACTCAAGATGCCCACTCCACCTATTTGGACATCTTCAAATCTATCAAGATTCAACCCTTTACTCTGATCCTGGGTGACTTTAATTACCCAACCATAGACTGGAAAAACTACTCATGCCAGAACACAAATGGCCAGAGATTCCTCAATTTTATCAATGCAAATGCCTTGGAAAAACTAGTCAACACCCCCCACAAGAGGTGATAATATCTTGGATTTGGTATTAACCAACAAGAGTAACCACTGGAGCACCCCTATGGTATCATCCTCCATGGTATGATCCGACCATAAAGCGGGCACTTTCAAAGTCACCATCTCCCCTGACCCCCCCCCCCCCCCAGCTAAGACAAAAAAAAAAAAAAACTTCTCCAAAGATGATTACAACCTCCTGAGGGATGGTATAAACTGCTTCACAGCCCCCTCCACCCTCTGTAGGAACTGGCACCGATGTCCAAATCTACACCAAAGTACCATACGAGCATTTATATAGATGCATGGAATCAGGAATACCTGGCAGGACAAAATCATCCTCTGCAAGGAAGAGTAAACCTGTCGGGTGGACATCTGCAATAAACTATATAACAAAAGGAAAGAAATTGGTGTCCAGGACCAAGAAGGAGCAGGTGTCAAACTGGAAGCAATCTCACCTTAGCCTGAACAAGCAAATAAGAGCACTAGTGAAATTCTCTAAAGCCAACTTTGAGTCCAAATTGGCTACATCTACTAGAGACAATCATAAGGCTTTCTTCACATATGTTCGTAATCTCAAAGAAAGCACCCAAATCTGTTCATAACAGGTGGTCAAGGACACCACATACACAAATGCTGTGGATATAGCCAATCTACTGGCTGACAGATTCAGCAAAAACTTCTCCCCTCTGTCTCCTCCATCAGTAAATCAGGACATCCCAGTACCTGCCCCCCACCCCTTATCTCTAGGGAACAGGTCATCACTGCCTTGTCAAATGCAAAAAAAAACAGCCACCGTGGGACCCGATAATATCCCAAGCTGCATCTTACATG
Organism: Protopterus annectens; assembly: GCF_019279795.1. Taxonomy (NCBI): domain Eukaryota; kingdom Metazoa; phylum Chordata; order Ceratodontiformes; family Protopteridae; genus Protopterus; species Protopterus annectens. Next base: position 1,774,229,283 of record NC_056729.1, read on the forward strand.
AACTCAGGCATAAACTTGCAGCACCATTAGACACCCTATTCAACCAAAGCCTGAGTACTGGCTTTGTCCAAGCTGAGTGGAGGACAACCACTGTCATCCCTTTATACAAAGGTGGAGCATCCACTGATCCAGGAAATTATAGACCCATCAGCCTAACTAGCCTGATCTGCAAGGGCATGGAATGGATTATCATGGACCTCATTAACAGGGACACTGGCAACCTCCAAACACTCGATCCCACACAGTTTGGTTTTGTCAAGGGGAGGTCATGTCTGTTAAATCTGGTTGACTTCTTTGAGACAGTCACCAAAGCTATGGATGAGGGGAAGATGGTGCATACCACCTACCTAGACCTGACCAAAGCCTTCAACACTATTCCTCACTTGGGCATTAGTAGATAAACTCTCTCAAATAGGTATCAATCCATATGTTACCAGATGGGTAGAAAACTGGCTCACTGATAGAACCCACCTAATCAAAATAGGTGAAGCCACCTCAAGCAGTAGACTCATAACGAGCGGATTACTGCAGGAATCGGTCTTGGGGGCCTCTGTTATTTGGGATATACTTCTCTGAGGTGCAGGCCAAAATCAGTGGGCTATGGCTGACCAAATTTGCAGATGACTGCAAGCTGGGCGCAGTCATCAATTCCCCAAGTGATGTGGATGTCCTCCAAGAGGGTCTCACCTAAACAAATGACTGGTGCCAGAAACATGGCTTCAAGCTAAATGCCAAAAAATGCATCATCATCCTCTTTGGGGAGAGTGATGTCTCCACATATTATCACATTAATTATAATGTCCTAAGTACACAATTAGTAGTGAGGGATTTGGGCACCCTGGTTGATAGGAACCTGACTTTTGACCACCATGTTGCTTCTGTTGTACGGAAAGCTTTCTACATGGCCCACCTCATAAGTAAGGGTATCTCATCCAGGGACAAAGAGGTCATAACATCCCTTATTTTTCCTTTATAAGGCCAATTATTAAGTACAACTCTACCATCGGCATGGAACTCGCAAAGCACATGCAGCAGCTGGAGAGACCACAGAGGTTCCTCACCAGGAGAATCCATGGCCTCAATCATCTACCCTACACAGATAGGCTAAAAGCCCTGTCCCTCTACTCAGTTTCATACAGACTCCTCAGAAGTGAACTCTGTCTGGCATACAAAGCAATCTCAGATCCCACCTTGATGGGACTGCTGCATATCCTCAAGCCAAGCTCCACTCAAGCAACCAGTATGCACGACCTCAACCTGGTCTGTGATATCAATAGGACTTGTTGGTGGGACAGATTTGTGTTCCAGAGACTCCCCATCTGTGGAATAGACTCCCTCTCCACGTCAAGCAGAGCACCTCATTATCCCTTTTCAAGCGCAACCTGGATAGCTGGATGGGGAACAGAAAATGCACCCCTGGGATTCCACTTATCTCACTGCTGGACAGGGGCTTTGGGTGCTGACTTGTCTAAACATGGGCTAAACTCTTGGCTAGGCATATAAGGGCCTCAGGGCTAATAGCCTAGTAACCTCCTGTGATCCTATAGTAACCTACACTTAGACCAACATGTGTCTAAGGTAGTAAGAAAATCATTTGATGTTGCTTAACATATAAACAAGGACATGGCATCTAGTTCAAAAGAGGTCATCATACCACTATATTCGGCCCACATCTGACCTATCATAGAGTATAATGCCCCCTTTGGTATATACCTGACAAGATGCATGCAGCAACTGGAACATTCATAAAGGTTCTTTACAAAAGGAATACAGGAAGTAAACACCATGTCCTATGCTGATTGCCTCAAAGCCCTGTCACTTTACTTGGATTCATATGGACTTCTGAGAGTTAATCTTTGCCTGGCTTACAGGGCATCCTGGACCCTGTTTTGATGAACATTTTGCACATCCACAAAACAAACAGAATCATAACTACTAGATTAAAAGATATAAATTTTGCTTGCAACATAAAAAGAGCATGTTGGAGAGACACATATGCTTCTCAGAGAACTCCAGTTCTCTGGAAAAGTCTCCCCATCCATGTGAAGCAGATTTCCTCCCTGTCCCTTTTTACATGCAGCTTGGACCAATGGATGTGTAAAATAAAATCCCCCCTGGTCTAGCTTCTATGTCTCTGATGGACAGAGGCAGCCAGTAAATCACCACCTGTAGAAATCACATTTGTGGATCCCATTTGGGTTGCATGGCTAGCCTTATAAGGGCCCTAGTTGTCATCAGACTACTATATACCTATGGCCCTATGAAATGTCCTGACAACTTCTTCCATGGGTGATGCTACCTTATTCTACGACATCATAAACCTTGCTCCTGGGTTAATGGCAACAGCCAATTCTCCAGTAGTGAATGCAGGCAAACTGTACAGCTGAAGGCACACTGCACCAAACTCACCCCCAGGAGAAAAGAGCAGGCTTTGCCTTATAATTTCTTTCCCTCCCAGCCACGTCCTCCAGCACCAGAGTAAGTACTCAAACCTGGATCACCTGGGTAATAGCCAGGGCTTCAAGCCTCTACAACATGTATCCAGCATCTGTGCAGAAATGCAATGCATCCACTCAAGTAATAAGAAGCCACATTTAACATATAATACAGATGAATGCAGCAGCGTCACTTGTGATGAGTATTCATGTATGAGGTAATGTATCAGCTTAAGGAGAATTGTGCACTCAGCATAAGTGCTGTTATAGAATTTCACTGACATGGTTATGTGAGTGGCACAGTGAATAGCATTGCTGCGTCACAGCAAAAGGTTTGCTGGTTTGATGTTTGACTGGGCTACCTTCTGTGCAGAGTCTGTGTGTTCTCTCTCTGTTCACATGGGTTTCCTCTGGGTGTTCTGGTTTCCTTCCATGTTCCAAACACATGCAGTAGGTGGACTGGATACTCTAAACTGATCATAGGTGTGAGTGTGCAATGGAGTGTGTGGTGTGGAAGAAGTATTGTGGCAGGGCTAGCCACCTGGCCATGTAAACGTTAGCTCTAGATGACTGGCACTGTTGAAGTAACTCCATGTGCAAAAATGTGAAAAATGGATTGTGGATGGATGGGGTGTGTGAGTAGAGAGACTATCGCTGAGTAACTACGTCCGTTCTTTCAATGAATGGTCCAGCATTATTTTTATTTATGTAGACAGGTAAATAGACAGAAAAACAGGCTGATAGGTTGTTAGTTTCTTTTTTAAGGGGAGATGATACCCCCTTAACCCACTGCATCTAGCATTGTTTTAACGATAGTGACTGGCAGAACTAACAAAAAATAAATAAATAAATAACAGACAACCGATGGGTCTTTTGTCAAACAACAGCACATTTTCTGTTATTTGAAACACTACCATTTCTGCTGCAATCCCTGTAACTGTCAAAATCATGAGGCAGCCATCAAAATGGATTGCTGCCATATTATTTGACAGGTACAGATAATGTTTAAATCATTCCAGTGTTCTATGGGGTGACTAATGTACCTGCTATGGGGTGACTAATGTACCTACCTGGTAACACTGACATTTAACTGCAACCTGATTAAGTGAAGAAGGTTGAAGCTTCTTTTGGGATTTCAGGAGCAGTTTCTGATGTTTTTTGTTTTTCCATTATTAACTGTTCCATTGTAACTCTCCATTAATAAATCACCAGCAGAGGAAAGAGCCAGGCGTGACCAAGAAGATAAGTTTCACACTCACTTTGTGGTCTTTGTTACTATGGAAATTAAATATATATATATATGTATGTATGTATATATATATATATATATATATATATATATATATATATATATACATATATATGTGTGTGTATATATATATCTCCTTGAAAGGCAGACTACTTATGTACTCATGAGTACTGTCAACTGCCACTGCTGTTTCTTGTAGACATCCTGATACTATCTCATCTACAGACACGAACCGCAACAGCCAAGTAACTTGGAAATAATCATGATTACCATTCCACTTCCTACATTTTGTGAATAAAAAGAATTGAAAAAAATACATGATAAAGCCGAACTTCTCCTTTACAAAATCATACTGCCCTAGGTGACCACCGAGTTTGCCTTGACCTAAAGTCAGTCTTGGTGGTTAGAAAAATGAAAGATAAAATAATCAAAACAACAGTGTTGAGGTTCTTTGTTTTACTACACAGTAACACTGAAGTCACAAGAGGTTTATTTTCTGCAGACAGCACTAATGCTTATGTCATAAAGCCAAGGTTCCACGTATGAATTACTTTTATCATATTTCAAAACAGACATTTCTGTCCCTCCAAAAAAGCAACTCACTCAGGGACAAACAGCAACCTTGGCATTCAAAAAGGCTTACCATGCATGGAAAGACTAAACATCAAAAAGGCTTACAGTGCATGGAAAGACTAAACATCAAAAAGGCGTACCGTGCATGAAACGACTAAACATCAAAAAAGCATATACCGTGCATGGAAAGACTAAACATCAAAAAGGCGTACCGTGCATGGAAAGACTAAACATCAAAAAGGCTTACCATGCATGGAAAGACTAAACATCAGAAAGGCGTACCGTGCATGGAAAGACTAAACATCAAAAAGGTGTACCGTGCATGGAAAGACTAAACATCAAAAAGGCTTACCGTGCATGAAACGACTAAACATCAAAAAGGTGTACCGTGCATGGAAAGACTAAATATCAAAAAGGTGTACCGTGCATGGAAAGACTAAACATCAAAAAGGCGTACCGTGCATGGAAAGACTAAACATCAAAAAGGCGTACCGTGCATGGAAAGACTAAACATCAGAAAGGCGTACCGTGCATGGAAAGACTAAACATCAAAAAGGCGTACCGTGCATGAAACGACTAAACATCAAAAAGGCTTACCGTGCATGGAAAGACTAAACATCAAAAAGGCTTACCGTGCATGGAAAGACTAAACATCAAAAAGGCGTACCGTGCATTGGAAAGACTAAACATCAGAAAGGCTTACCATGCATGGAAAGACTAAACATCAAAAAGGCTTACCGTGCATGGAAAGACTAAACATCAAAAAGGCGTACCGTGCATGGAAAGACTAAACATCAAAAAGGCGTACCGTGCATGGAAAGACTAAACATCAAAAAGGCGTACCGTGCATGGAAAGACTAAACATCTAAAAGGTGTACCGTGCATGGAAAGACTAAACATCAAAAAGGTGTACCGTGCATGGAAAGACTAAACATCAAAAAGGCGTACCGTGCATGGAAAGACTAAACATCAGAAAGGCGTACCATGCATGGAAAGACTAAACATCAAAAAGGCGTACCATGCATGGAAAGACTAAACATCAAAAAGGCGTATTGTGCATGAAACGACTAAACATCAAAAAAGCATACCGTGCATGGAAAGACTAAACATCAAAAAGGCTTACCGTGCATGGAAAGACTAAACATCAAAAAGGCGTACCGTGCATGGAAAGACTAAACATCAGAAAGGCTTACCATGCATGGAAAGACTAAACATCAAAAAGGCTTACCGTGCATGGAAAGACTAAACATCAAAAAGGCTTACCGTGCATGGAAAGACTAAACATCAAAAAAGGCGTACCGTGCATGGAAAGACTAAACATCAAAAAGGCGTACCGTGCATGGAAAGACTAAACATCAAAAAGGCGTACCGTGCATGGAAAGACTAAACATCAAAAAGGCGTACCGTGCATGAAACGACTAAACATCAAAAAGGTGTACCGTGCATGGAAAGACTAAACATCAAAAAGGCGTACCGTGCATGAAACGACTAAACATCAAAAAAGCATACCGTGCATGGAAAGACTAAACATCAAAAAGGCGTACCGTGCATGGAAAGACTAAACATCAAAAAGGCGTACCGTGCATGGAAAGACTAAACATCAAAAAGGCGTACCGTGCATGGAAAGACTAAACATCAAAAAGGCGTACCGTGCATGGAAAGACTAAACATCAGAAAGGCTTACCATGCATGGAAAGACTAAACATCAAAAAGGCTTACCGTGCATGGAAAGACTAAACATCAAAAAGGCGTACCGTGCATGAAACGACTAAACATCAAAAAGGTGTACCGTGCATGGAAAGACTAAACATCAAAAAGGCGTACCGTGCATGGAAAGACTAAACATCAAAAAGGCTTACCGTGCATGGAAAGACTAAACATCAGAAAGGCGTACCGTGCATGGAAAGACTAAACATCAGAAAGGCGTACCGTGCATGGAAAGACTAAACATCAGAAAGGCTTACCGTGCATGGAATGACTAAACATCAGAAAGGCGTACCATGCATGGAAAGACTAAACATCAAAAAAGGTGTACCGTGCATGGAAAGACTAAACATCAAAAAGGCGTACCGTGCATGGAAAGACTAAACATCAAAAAGGCTTACCATGCATGGAAAGACTAAACATCAAAAAGGCGTACCGTGCATGAAACGACTAAACATCAAAAAGGCGTACCGTGCATGAAACGACTAAACATCAGAAAGGCGTACCGTGCATGGAAAGACTAAACATCAAAAAGGCTTACCATGCATGGAAAGACTAAACATCAGAAAGGTGTACCGTGCATGGAAAGACTAAACATTACTGCTTTCCTTCTTGCAGTAAGGCTTTCTCAATCCAAAACCACCCTGTTATGGGGGTAAGTGGGAGGCTGTGTGACATCTTTCCTCTGGGCCAGTGATCAAGGAACCTCAGTCCTCACCACTGACACCTGTGGAGGATGTTCACTGAGAGAAAAAAATAGAGAAACATGGTATTTTCAGATGTAGTCCTCTACACCCAGTACAATTTCCCTTTAAAGCACACAGGGAAAGCACACTCCAGTCTTGGGGCTGGGCTTTCATTCCAGGCCCCAAATAAGACTCCCCACTGAATACTACAGAGCTGAGTCATTAGCCAGGTGTTCCAAACCAAGTTTTCCACCACTCTCTCTGTGAAATCAGTGCTCTCAGTGTCCCTGTTCAAAGTAGCTGGCACACACATTCTCTTTGAGATTTGATTTTCACACGCACACAACTGGGAAAGGGTGGCACAGCTTACCCACTCCAACACCTCCACTCAGACTATAAGGTAGATTCCGACACCATAAAACCTGAAGCCAGCTACCTTAAGACTCTTACAAGGGTACCCAATTACATTTACTGAAATTAATATTTATACAAATGGTAGTGTTTTACCAGGCAGCAAGACTTTCAGGAAAGTAGAGCCACAGTGCCACTAAATAAATGCAAGTACTCCCAAAGCTTAAATATTTTCTAAAAGACCAGCCACAATGAAAGGCTTAGATATATTTAATAATAAATAATAAAAAAAATGAACCAGCTTAAATATTTTCTAAAAGACCAGCCACAATGAAAGGTTTAGCTGTATTTAATAATAAATAATAAAAAAATGAACCTACTGAATATCTATTTACAATAAATGCCAGAGTTTCAATCACAGGAAATATAAAAAACAACACAGATAGAAAGACTCAGGCAGATACAGAAAAAAAAATAATATATCTAATATCACTATATTTTTCTAAATGACTGAAGAATTACGGTTCCCTAGTTACTTACTAAAGCAAGGCAAGTAAGGCAAGGCTATCTGTGTCAGTCCCTCCTGGAGAACATTTGCGTCACTGAATCCCACATTGACACAAATGTTCTCCAGGAGGGGCTGAAACTGACAAAAAACTGGTGTTAGAGCCATGGACTAAAACTAAATGCCAAGAATGCATAATAGTATCCTTTGGGAAGTTATCCACCTCTGGTAACTATCATATTGACAACACAACCCTTACAGCTGACCCAGTAGTCGGGGTCTTAAGGACACCCATAGACAGTAATCTGGCCTTTGATCATCACATGTCTACATTTGTGAGGAAATCATTCTATGTTGTGCAACTTATAAACAAAGGTATGGCATCTAAGTCCAAGGAAGTCATTGTTCCACTGTATTCGGCATTCATCAGACCTATCATTGAATACAATGCCTCCTTTGGTATGTACTTAACCAGGCATATCCAGCAATTGGAACATCCACAGATGTTCCTCACTAAAGGAATGCAGAGCTTAAGTAAAATGTCCTATGAAGATCACCTCAAGATCACCTCAAGGCTCTATCCATTTATTAAGTCTCCTACAGGCTTTTAAGGGGAGATCTATGCCGGACATACAGGGCATTGTCAGACCCCACTCTGATGGACCTCCTGCATATCCGCAAAACAAACAGCACCAGAATTACCTGTTCTAAAGACTTACACCTTGCCTGTGATATAAATAGCACCTGCAGAAGAGACAGGTATGTATCCCAGAGATTTCACAATCTCTGAAACAGGCTCCTCATGTGAATCACAGTTCCTACCTAACCCAATTCAAATGCAACCTGGACAATTGGATGGGGAACAGGAAATTCATCCCTGACTTGGCAGTTGTGTCTCTAACGGACACAGACAACCTGTAAATGGTTCATCTCCCAAGCCCCTGCTTACACTTATCAAGGGTATCAAAACTTGTCAGAGATTTGGGATGCATTGCTAGGGTTAAAAAGGCCCTTGTGGTTATTAACCAAGTAAACGCATATGAATCTATGAACCTAAGAAGAAAGTGGATGAGTGTCTCTTGTCAGTTCCAAAAACAAAGTGCACTCATTACATCACTAATATTCAAATGCAATGTCAGTGCTGGCTACAGAATGGCATCACATCTGGTCACCTGACTCTATGGTTCCTACCCTACCCCCTCACTAGAAACTGTGCTAGGATCTGACACTGATGTGTCACAATACTCATATAGAACTTTAGCTAAGGTTTATTACAGCATCTGGAGACTGGAACGCAATTACAACACTTCCCCCTTCATGCAGTGACTAACAAATCATTCTCTGGCTGCATTCAGAACTGTGAAATAAAATATTTATGGATATTCTTCTTAAGGTTAGCTTGGCTGAGCTTAACCCCTTCCCTTCCATTATCCTCTGTTAAAATATATACATTTCATCAGTTAAAACAATATAGCTTGACAAACATGCGTACATGTATGTTTCTTTTCTGTCCAGCAGGACCTACTTTTAATACATTTTTAACACAACCAACTTTACAAATACATTTTTAACACAAGCATCTGGACAAATCAGTTTGATATTCAAATTGACATATAATTATTTACAAAACTCCAGCTAGCTATGCTGGCATACGTAACACATGCACTGCCTTACTCCACCCCCCTGGACATAGCTGGCACTACTTCACATCATTACGGGCTGCACAAACTTCCAGAGTTGGAGGAAAAAGTGAACATTGTCAAAAAGATGACGGTCATCCATTCACTCCTATGGAAGGAACCACATTGCATGTAAGTTCAGAAAAGACATGGGGAGGGGGTTTTAGGGTTGGCATGTGTGTGGACATGCATATGCATATCTGTACAGGCATGAATGTGCATGCACATATAAGAGTGTGCATCTGCCTGATTGGTCTCACTAGTGGGGTAACATAGGGAATCAATACTTTGGGGGGGGGTGTTGGAGTAGATAGTGGATGAGTGCTTCCATGAGTGGGATTGACTGTGGGAGAGTATGTTTACTGATGGGTGGATATTTTTGTCTGTGTATGTGGGGTGCTAACTGTGTATGTGACTGTAGAGGGGTGCCTTTGTCAATGCAATGTATGGGCCACCAAAGAAAACACTACCGTTTTCAGGTCTGACAGTAATAGTGTTATCTAGAATGCAATCCAAAGATATACTAATGAGACAATAATGAGGTCTTTCTCATTGCAGCTGTATCTGCCTCTGAAGCATATAAATTGACCTACCTGCAGCAGGGAAATTTTAAGAGCAGATAGCATCTTTCTAAATCCTGGAGCATGTGTGGAGTGACATAATGGTCTTAAAGGGACCGAAAAGTAACTGTAAGTTGTTTGGGATCTGAATCATGTGCACTGGTTATATGGATAATGGTTTGTCCACAAGAAGGTGGGCAGAGAAAATAAAAGTTAGATTAGCAACGGCTCTAATGGGCAGATCTAGTTAACATATCAGCAGAAGCTGCAGTCGTAGAACCCATGCCAGGACCTATTTAATTGTAAGGGAGAAGCTCTTTGAAATCGCCAGACTTCTTTCTTGCCATCCACCTTATAAACTGCAGGAAAGAAAATCATGCAATAAATAATTTATATTCAAAAACATGCACACTGATTGGAGCATCCAGTCAGTGTGTCCACTGTAAATCCATCATATCTGAAGAAAAACAAGTCTGGCTAACATTGCTAAATGTACTGCGTGGGGTCAGAATGA